>NC_135497.1:235337868-235596593 GCF_052857255.1 Amblyomma americanum
CCAGAGTTATTATGTGTCTTACGAGCGCAAGCACTTGCGAGGTGATAGCAGCTGTGGACGCAGCTGTCCATCGCAGTTTTCAGTCTGTCGAGATAACACATGGGGTAAGGTATTCTCTGTTTTGCTGCCGAAGGCAAAACCGTCAGTGAGTGGAGTTGCCTTGCTATTCACTGTCAATATCTACTGCTCAATGTAAAGGAAACTAGGGCATAAAACATACAGCATTTCATATTATGCTTTGGCCAAATGCAGTGAGAATGAAACAGACTAGAAACTTGTCTTATGACGTTTGCACTCTTTACTTTGCACCAGAGGAAAATAAATTTATGTACAGTTGACCGACTGCTTGCCACAGTCCTAGAAGAAATGAATCCAGGTCTCAGAAATTCTACCGAGAGAATACTGATGCTGCATGTGCATTTCTCTGAACTGTTCTGAAATATGCAGAAGTTACCACTTTTTTTACTACCTGATTACATACTGTAATCTTTGCAAGGAATATGAGGTTAATGGACTGGGAAAAAATGTCAGGAATGGTACCTTTGGTACTGGGCACTTGGACAAACAAATGACCCACTGGGCGTCCCCAGGAGCTCTGCTACCAGGCACCCCTGGCAACAGTAGTCAATTTTCCAGATCCAAAGGAGCCATGCGAATGATTGCCGAAAAGCCAAGTTTAAGGACAGCAGATGCATGAACACAAAACAGTTTTCCAACTTTGTTTCAGTGTGATAAATGGTTTCAAATGTCTAGACTATATCTGGTAGTACACAAATTATCAGAACACCATCTCCCGCTCAGAATCATCTCAAAACACATTCGACACGCAGTACCAACATGGACAGTTCGTGCTTAATTGAATCCAAAAGTTTACGCTGATCGACCAATATTACTCTAAATAGAGACAGAAAGCGCATGCACGTTGTACTGATGTTATCGTGAACATAACATGCGACGAGACGCAGGGTTACAATACAAACAAAAAACCGCTTTCAAAATTTGAGAACAAAGGCTCACCTTCTCTCAAGTTCGCCAAACCGGAGACGTTGCCGAGTGGCTGCCGCCAAAGTCACTCGCAATGCACAGAAACAATAAAAATGCAGTGCCGCTGACTTTCCTTGAGCAATTCCAGTCGACTGAACTTCCAACTGTTCGCACCGACTACCTCTGCAAGCATGTCTAAAAGTTAGCGGCGCAGCCGCGCCATTTGCAATTTACGGAGCAACACGGGAAATTCATAGCGCCATTCGCGTATTCGCGCTCAAGCTCACGTCGCTGATGTCGCAAAGGCGCACAACGGCAAAAACATATAAGATGTATTTAATTTTACGGTAGCTTTTTTAGCTGACAACCTGAATCGTTTGATATATTCTTTTTTCTTTTCGTTGCATGAACGTTATTACCACCAGCGGCAGCGCAGCTTGGCCATGGCGAAGTCGAAGCGCTAGCCGAGCCCGCAGTCGGAAACATGTGCGCAGTTAGCGCAGTGTGGAGTTGAATGAACAGGCGCTATGGAATGGGTTTTTGTTCTTCCGTGTTCGCTACGTGCGTCCTGCGCGTTGCGTGTCTTTAGTATGTGTGTGTGTGTATGTGTGTGGCCGGAACGCTGCATTGGAGTGTACACACAACAGCTCGCTGTCCCGGGCGGCATCGGTGCGTAGTAAAACGATCATGCAGAATGTGCGTTACAATGCCAGTGGCCCTGCACGAAAGAGGAGACTTGAAGCCGACGGAAAAGCTGCTCTCCCTCGTGGGACTGCAAGAATCTGGCGAGTAACAGTCGACGCGCGTTTCGGTGGATGATTCTGTTTACCACGCCAAAAAATTCAGCACTGGCCAACAGCAATGATGAACTGCTGCTGCATCATCACCTGTGTGATGTTTGTGACAAGCTTGTTGGATGTGAACGTGGCCATGAATGGTATTCGCCGAGCAGTGGCCCTCAGGGCGTGGCACCAGTGGATACCTGAAGACGATTACTGTTTGCCCGCGCCCTGGCGCCTCGCATTCAACCGAATGCTTTGGCGTTAATTATCTATATCTGATTTTCACACGTAGTTGGACTCGCAAATATTACAGCGTACAAACGTACCGTCGGAAGAGCACCATTTTTCATTTTTTTAGGGAGGGGGTAGGGGGATTACCGTCTGCTCAAATTTAATGTCACTAATATTTTGAGCTTATTTTCTAAACAGGTGCCGTGGTGGCACTGTAAGCAGTGCATTTACTGGGCAGAAGTTTATTTTATGTTGTGTTGGCACAAGGTTAATGATTGTCATTGTACTGTGGTGCCATGTTCAAACAAAACACATAATTGTACACTCTCTTTGAAGAATGTCTAATGAGGTAATAAATTACTGAGCAGCGAGTATGCACTGTGGTAAATGTGACGAACGTTACTGAATTACTTCACACTTGTCATGTTCTGTTGTCGTTAGTGATTACGCATGCCTTGGTGTCTTCTGCTTTCCAGTGTAGGGGTCGAGAGGCATGTCGAGCTCCACTTAGCAGCTTTTTTTCCTTCCATTCTCTACTGGCCAACGTGGTAAAATAAACTCAACATAATGCGTGATTGCTCAGACCTAGATTAGACTACCATTTCACTTATTTACTCTCAGGGCCAATTGGCATCGAAGAGAGGAGAGCAACTAACATAAATACATGTGTAGGCAGATTAATTAAAATGATTATACACAGCAGACTTGAAGGCATTGGATGCAGTGGTGGACATGACGAAGGCAGAGAAGATGTGACAGCTGGAAACGTATAAGAGTGGAAATCTGCGTGAGTTTGTACGCGACTTAAGGTGAACGCTAGCAAAAAATTAAGAAGGCGCAGAAGACTGAGGCCAGAGTTAAAACTGTAGTTTAACAGAGGAAAGCACCTCCCAGCAAGCCAAAATGTGCACATGCAAGCAGTTGTGTGTACACAGAACATAGAAAATGAAACTCCTTTTTGGACAGAAGGAAAGCTAAGGCACATTGCTTATTGTGATGTTGCTTAAAAAGTTGGTGTCTAGTTGTTGCCCTTCATATCTGGTCCTTCCACACCCAGCAACTGAAATGCCATCAAAAAGGAGCATCTCCAATCACTCTAATTACATGGGAGGTACACATCGCCAGATGTCAGAGGCTTGGCGTCTCATCTTGCAGACTAGCTAGTTTGGCAGATTTAAACTTTACCGCATGTAAGAGGCATGCGGTAGCCTTGAAGGGGAGTATTTCATAAGTGTTACAGCATATTGTACAGTGCTGGCATGCTTCATTATTTACATCACAGTAATATGCTAGCACAGGCTGGAAAGTTTCTAAGTGAACAGAAAAAAACAATGTTCATGCCATATCTTAGCCACATTCTTAGTATTGTATAAAAAGTGCAAATAAGGAATTCTTCATTTTTTTTTGTCAGCTTTTTCTTTTTGTGCATTGATTTTTTGCAAGTTAGCAAGGTTCTACAGTCTTGTGTGCCTATCGGCTGGCCCCTTGTTTGTCAAAGGTACCGAGTACACAATGGGTCGTGTCAGTGCAAGCTAAGTAAACGATGGATAGAAAATTCGTGCTTTCAGAGTATTTCCAGAAAAAAACTGCTATTATTTCCTACTCAGGATGGGGGAACAGCATCGATAGTGCACATCCTCCTTGTCACTGCAGCAATTATGGCTGCTCGCTGCTCTTTGGTGGCGTTTCATTTATCTGCAGGAAGAGCAGGCATGAATGGGTGGCAATAGGTACCTGCTAAATTAAACATTGCATTGAGCAATATGTTGTTGTGTCGGTGCTTTTGTTATCCATGAAGGAGTTGGTGTTTTTGATTAATGGTTGTGTAGCAAAGATGTAACTGCTACATTGCACTGCATTCACAGATTTGTTTGCCCATGCTTTTGGTTTACTCAGTTGTTTATTTCCTTACCAAATGGCAGATGGAAATTCGGCTTTCAAATTGTGCACTTTCATCATGTTTGCAATGTACTTTCAGCTGGTGTTCAGTTTCACTTTGGAGAAGTTGTCCAACCATTGTCTGTGTCTAAATGTTTTCTAACAGTTGACCTCATTACGCAGCATTTCTCACAGGAAGCAAATGTTGCAGTAACATTTTTATTAAATGTTACTCTATCATGTGGCTAGCAATGTAGCGAAAAATATTTTCATCAAGTCAGCTTTTAACATTATAGCAAATTAAGGCCTTTGTTATTTAACGTTGCTCACAATTTGTACCAATCACTCAACCTTGAAGCAACGTAATGCGTTATCACCCTTCTTCGGCTCTTCATTGTGTTAATCACATTAGACATGCTCACGGTCGTTCGCCATGCTAGTTTGCGGACATTGTTGGCTAAGAGTAAACCAGACAAATAAAAAATCGGATGTCATGTGATGCCTATAGTCCGCGGGCCAGCAGTTCATCGTGTAAAAGTGGCGTCACATCATAAGCATCTTCTGTTTTTGCTGCCTTTAAGCAAGTTATTAGTGCATTTGGTGCAACACATAGTCGATGGGGTCAACCGTCCTGTCGTGTTAAGTTTTGATCCCTTAAATTGAATGTTTAGTATTTTTCCCTGCAACGATTACAGAGGAACACGGACGTTTCCTTCAATACTGGACTGACTATACGGTCATTCCCTACGTTTCATTGAAAGCAGAAGTGGTTCTGTATTTAAAACGTACATAGTCTACGTTATAGGTACGGAATTTTTTTACAGTGTAGGCTCCGCCTTTAAGAGTGAGACGCGACAGCGTGTCGCAGCGTTACCGAGGAGTACACGGAACGCCATCGCCCGTTCGGCGCGACGCGTGGCCCGGTGGACAATTTAAAGAAGGGCGCCTGTCTCACATATCTCGGCGGACACCCGAACCAGGCCGCAAGAGAAAGAAAATGAAATGAACAATTGCTTTTAAGGAAAGGATATGACGTCTGTCTCACATTTCTCGCTGGACACCCGGATCGCGCCGTAAGGGAAGGAAAAATCGATCGATCAATCAATAAATCGATTAATCAGTTGATCAATCAATCGATCAATCAGTCAGTGATCAATCAATCAATCCTTAACGCTATCGCGTTAAAATCCCTTCCCTTACGACGCGGTTCAGGTGTCCACCGAGATGCGCCATTTTTCGCTCACAGCCAAAGACGCCGACAACACCGGCTTTTCTGCGACACGAGCGCCTTAACGCTGTCGCGTTAAAACGGAAGCAGGCGTTGGCATGTTCAAGCCATTATACCTACAATGTAAAACGAAGAACGGCGCGTGAGTTCCTTCATCGATTGCAGTAAAGCATGACGCATGCCTCAGCTAAGCAGAACTGGGTAGTGCCAAAATTGAGAGCTATCTTACCAGTTGGACGCGCCTTAAAGCAGTGGAGTTAGCGACTTCACCGATCAGTCTTCTTCGATTCAGGTCCCCACGGGCTGCATGCAGACGACGAGAGGGACGAGCGAGGACGACAAGCTTGCTGAGGCAGAGGGACAGGGGTCGAAAAGCAAGAAAGAGGCCAAAACAGTGCCCCCTTGCGGGGTTGGGGCGAAAAAAAAAAAGACTAAGGGGGAAACAGAATAGATGCGCGATAGGAGAGTAAAAAACCCGAGGGGGAACAGCCAAAAAAAGAAAGGTAGGAGCGGGCTGCACCTCACGCATGCCAGGGAAGGCCACACCTCCCGGGGAGACAGGGAACAGGGACTGAACGTGCAGGCCGAACGAACGGTCCCCTCCTCGGTCGGCGGCGGCCGCCGGAGCAAAACCGGAAGCTGCGTCGCCGCGAGCATTCTCGAAGACGTGACGTGTACGCAGCCGCCGTCACGCAGCCGCCTGTGTGAATACCCCTTTAAAATGGTGCGATTCAGCGGTCGAATTACAGCGTCCGCCGACCGACAGACCGCTCTCGTCGACGGCTGCCGGTTGTTGTTGTTTCCCTCAAGAGGATGATGCTGCTGATGATGATGATGACGGCACACACCCACGGCGGGGGATTGGCCAAGGTGCATTGCTGATACAAACTCACACATGGACAAGGAGTGGAGTAATTCGATAATTTTCTGACCAAGACTCTAATTTGGATTTAAAAAGGAGATAAAGAACGGAAATGAAAAAAACTGAATTCACATTCTAGTAGAGGAAATAATGGCGCGTACCCACTGCGGGGATTGGCCAAGACACAGGCGGCGACTGACAGGAGCTGAAAACGTTAAAAATATTAAACATTAATGAAATGAAATTAAAAATAAGTGCTGATTTGTTGATTGAAACTTAAAAAAAATCACTGTGAGATTGTGAGCAGCCCTTGCAGCGCGTGTTCAATGGCCGACGAGGAAGTGACGTGGCTGGCATGCTGCGTTCCCAGGTTAGCAGGCCGCGTGATTTCCGCCAGGGCATAATGATGAGGACGAAAACGTTTTAATTGGGAACAGGGGGACCGACCACCAACCGAGCGGGTGTGTCTTCTTCCTTTTCATCTGTCTTTCTGTTTTTTTATCGCTGCGGCAATATGTGTTCTTCTTCGCTTCTTTTCGGCATAGATGTAGGAGCCAGAACTAGAACCAGCGAATTAGACGCTGAGATTGTGTCAGCGGTCTGTGTGAGTGGCCGGCACCTTTGCTGCCGAGCGTTCGTTTTCCCCTGAGTTTGTTTTCAGTGTCGAGGAAACGTTTGTACAATGACTTAATCCGTATGATCTTCCCTTCGCCCTTGTACTGTTCTATGTATTTTGGTTTTCCGGGACACGATGTACTCAAGGAAGTACGTAAAATGTCCCTCTCGCCGTATACAGAAACATTTTTTCCGTAAGCTACACACCGAGACGTTAGCAGTTAACGCATTGTTAAAGAAAACGAGTATTTTTGTGCCTACGGCAAATTGCCGACTTTGTGATGCTCCCGAAACGACTGAACATTATTTGATCAATTGCAAAGGTTCAAGACTGTCCCAGGATATCATACCACGGACATTGAATAAAAGACTTAATCTGACATCACATTCTGTGAGACATATCATTTCACTAACATTTTTTGATGAAGCCTTAAACGTGTACTTTCTAGTTGGATTACACTGCCTCTGGAAAACACGCATGATGGATCAACATTGTGAATCTGTCGTTTTTAAAAAGGACCACTTCAGAATAATGATTGTTCACCTAAAAGAAGTGCATGCCCAGACCGAGTACGAACCTGAATGGCGCTCACCCCTTAGTGCTGTGCTCTTCATTGACTTTTTTTTTTCGTGCTCGATTGCTTAGGTGTGTTGCGTTATGCATCCTGTTGATTTGACAGTGCTGTTTTCCTAATGTTTGTACATAGTTCTCGTACTTAAAACACTGCATCACTGTAATAAATATCATATTGAAGCATAGGTGATCTGCTCACGACGTCTCGGGTTTGAGACCCACTCGCGGCCATACAGTGTTTCGTGATAGTGTTTTTCATAGTTGGTCATAAGGCCTGGCGGCAGGTTGACCACAACCCGGTGGGCAGGTTGCCACCTGCCAGAGACATCGCGTGGGCAAACATCGGCGAAATCTAAGATTCGGGGTTTTAGTGAGAAAACAGTATTGCTTGTAATTTTTTTCGTGTCAGTAAAATGCAACCTAGGTTATAGCAGACCCGCCAAAATAACTAAACAACCGCCAAGTAATTTTTTTTTCAGCCCATTCCATGGCTCTGTTTATAATACTGAACCAAAAGCGAGACACAGGGCCTCTGTGTAGTGGCCCGAGCCCAGCCCGCGTCCTCAACTTCAAGCCCGACCCCGGCCCAGGCTCAGCGAAATACTTTGGCGCCATCTATGAGCGAGCGGCGGTACTCTCGTTCACTCGACGTCGGCAACGGCGATGCGGCTCAACCACTGCTCAACCCGCGAACGGGCGCGTTAAGCTCTAAAACGCGGCCAGGCCAAGTCGATGCAATGCCGCCGTGGGCCCAGAATACACGGGCCGCAGCGGAGCTAGACACATCGGCATGCATGTGTCCTATCGTGTATGCTGTACTTTTAATGATCTAATTTTTAATATACGTACTCATAAGTTTCTCTATTAGATCATTCACATAATAATCCTAAGCATATTCACTTATTGGAGTGCGCAGTCTTGGTCAAAAGTCTTAAGGACAAAGGCTATTCGCTTCAGCCGCATAACAGAGCCATTACGGCACTATTAAAGACCGAATGACCTTGAAATGCTAGCAGAAGGTTTTCTTACAGTAGAGAAGCTTTCTGCTTCACTTGGGTTTTGAATGATACGCTATACACGGAGCATTCTAGGAACATTCATTTCGCTGCAGCTGTACGCTGTGGCCTCAAGACTTTTGACCAAGACTGTACTCTCAGAATCGCGTCAACTGTGGAAAACGATAAGAAAATACACAGGAACTGTGCCTAGGGTGAACGGAATCGAACCTGAACCTGAAACCAGAACCGAAACCACATTTTTTTCGTCATCTTGTAACTGAACCCGAACCAGAACGGTTCAAAGGAACCGTTCCGAACCGGTTGAGGACTCAGTTCAGCCCCACATTTTTTACAACCCGGCATACTTTTTCTTGCTCAGACAAAATGAGATGTGCTACCGCGTAGATTTACCCACCGAAAGCTGTCTGCGACAGTGCCAAGATGGCACCCATTCTATGCGACAACAAAATGGAACGAAGTCTGGTGCCTTGGAAGAAACTTAATTGGCGCTTTTGTAATTCAGGTAATTCTAAACCACTGTACGCCAGATTGATGTGAAATCTTTAGTTTTATTCTTGAGTTTAATTTTGCGTCTCCCTTTTTCATATGTTTGCGCATGGTTGTAATCAAATTGTTAGTACTGCTATAACTCAAAGCAACGAGTGAGAATAGCTTCCCTTTGTGTCATGTATGTACCATAAATATGTGAAACACAGGCGCAACGACCCCACCATGTTGTGCAACATTTACTTTCGCAGGGATTCGTTGTCTCAGAGAGCAGGTACTAAATACAACCCCTCATGGTGGCTCATTGGTGCAATAAAGAAAAAAAATGACTGAGTGGCTGTGGCGCTGTGCTGCTGATCCTAAGGTCGCGGGCTCGATCCCGGCCGCGGGGACCGCATTTCGATGGCAGTGAAATGAAAAAAAAAATAGAGGGCACTTAAGACTGCTTACGTGCTGTGAAGGCGAAAGCATTATTGCGACATCGTGAGTGTTCGACCTCGACGCAGGTTCCGCACTGAGACATGAAACGAAGACGCGCCTCCGAACGCTGATTCCACTAACGCTGAAGTGAAACATTCGAACACTCGGTTCGAATACGTGTCTCGAGCTAGCCTCCAACTTGACTAAGAGACGTATGCTATATGCAACGAGAAATCGTATGACACCACCCAGAACGCTGTATATACAACAAACAGTTTCTCACAAATTTGGTATACGAATGTAGTCGAGAAAGCTGGCGCCACATTGCGATCAGCCAGTGTGTGTGTGTGTGGGGGGGGGGGGGGGGGGTAGGAGGGCATATGTAGACGGACGACATATATATGATTGTCTGGAATGACGGTGCTCGGTTTGCTGTGTGCGTTCTACGGCTGCTTGATGACGTCGCCCTATATTTCTTCCCATCGCTGGGATTTTCTGCACCATCCGCGAGTACACACACTGACACACGCCGCCGGCTTTTCTCGTAATGGGACTAGCAATGTTTTCGCATTGAAACGCGCATGTGCTGTGCGATGTCAGCGGACGTTGAAAAACCCCAGCTGGTCTATGTTAATATGGAGTCCTCCACTACAGCGCCCATGATAGCTCCCGTGTCGCTTCGACACTTAAACCCCCGATATTACTATATTATTATTACAAAATAAAGGATTTATAAATTGGTGTATTTCTTTTTTTCAGAATCAGAATATTCTTTGTTGCACGCGATGGAAATAAGCAAGAAAAGGGGGGCTTGTGGCAGCAGTAGAGACACTTAAGAAAAAAAAATAGCGATTACACAAAGGGTCAACGCGGAAATGCACGCGCTCACTGGCAGAATAATAATTACGCCTGGAAAGATTCTATTGCTATGAAATTTAACTGCAATGAAATGATTTTGTGTTATGCGGATGCGCTAAAATTGTTCTCTTTATAAAAAAATAGATGCCAGTCGCTATCGGACGGACGGCTTCGTCACACTGCTCGGACTGCGGGATCTGAATTCTCTGTCAAGCGGCTTACATCTGCCTCTCGCTGCTGCACTTCAGGCTCTTGGTGTCTAAGGTGAGAGGCTAATGCTTGTTGGCGTTCTTTCGTGGAACGCTTGGGCGACGGCATACGTGGAGCATTTACAGCAATCCGCCTAGGTTACATCGGCTGTAGGGGGGGAGGGGCGAGTGCCCGGATGTGCGCCCACCGGAGTGTGCATCAAAGGTGGAGGCTACACACACGCACGCACACATACACATGCACACGTACACACATTCAGACACCCAAAAGGAGGCTATACTGTTACCGCAGTAAAAAAAAAACAACAACTAAATGCTCTAATCCCGAATGGGATTCGTACCAGAGGCGGCGCAACAGAGAAGCTTCGTTTACCGATGCATGCCTTAGGCTACTCGGCCATCTCCGAAGCCTCTTTTTAGTGCTGTTGTATGGAATATCGGTAACCTCCCTGACCTCCTCGTGCCTTACTTGATCGGATCGAATAAAGCGATCCCAGCATACGGTCTCACGCCACCATAACTCCTTACTCTGCTCCGCACATCAAAGTTCCGGAAGGCGCACACGTCAAGGAAAGGTAACCAGTCAGGAGGTTGAATTTGCGCAGCATATACCTTCTGCGCTAAAATTCTTTTCTGAGCAGTGACCTCGTTGAACGCAGCGTTTCTACATGTTTATCCATCATGCGGCTTTTCCAGACGCTAAACAGTCCCCATTACCATGAAAAGTTCACAAGGAATTTCAGTCTTCAATCAGAAATCTTGTACCGTCAGGCGTGATATCAGTGTATTTTTTTTTAAAGTCTGCTGAAGTATGTCTCAAAAGAACAGAGCGTCACGACAAAGCAAAAATCATTTCATTGCTCAAGTTCCTCGTTGCTCACACTGACCACGGCACAAACGTGGCCTTGGTGCGGAGGCACGTCCTAACGTGTAAGGCCCACGTTTGAAGTGTTAAAAGGGCTTTTGCGACCAGTTGAATAGAATCTACATCCGCTGAACAAGCTTTAGTACACTGGTGTCAAGAAAGGCTATAGGTATACAGCTGCAGATATATGGGTAGAGAAAGTAGTGACCGATCAGATACTTTGTGATCTGCCTTCTGGAGAGGCCGTACAGTATATTCTAAGGAAAAGCGAACAGTGAGGAAACCGAATGTGTCAGCACAAAATTCCATCACAACGATGTTTAGAAAAAAAACAACAGATGAGCGCTTAGACGCCTATTAAGCACAGCTGCCAAGAAGGGGTGGTTTGTGGTTTTGAAAAATAAAAACTCGCAAACAAGTTAATGGACAAAAAGCGCACGGCAGAACCACCATATCAAGGGAGCAACAAAATCTGTCAACACATAGGCTCTCTTTGAAAGCGCCGCAGAGACGTCACAAACATTCCACGTAGCGCATGCATGTACCAGCTTCTTCCTTGCACAATTCAGCACTCGCAATAGTATCGTAGCGCGGTGTCGCAACGTAGATTTTGCAAATTTGTGTCGGTGCAGAAATGAAGTGCATCAAACCCGTCCAATCTTGCTTTTTTATCATACTCTTTCTATCAGAAGAAAAGAGGGCGACATCAGCAGCATAGGCCAAAGTCTTAATTCTACACGCTAGTAGCGAGAAGCCGCGATTAGCTGTGTTTTTGAAGATATTGAACTAAAAGGGTTCGAGATATATAACGCAAGTTACAAAGGCGATGTCGAACAGGTTGTTTAAATAAAATAGGTTTGGTAAGCTACCAAGGTTAGGGAGAGCCAGTGTGACCACGAGGCTCTAGTCGAGGGGGGAGGGGGGGGGGTGCTCGCACATTCTCATATCATGTGGTAGAGGGCCGAGGGTAATGGGGGGGGGGGATGTTGGGACAGGGGGTTGTGACTGGCAAGTGAATTCTGGGGCGACGTAAGGGCGTCTGTCTGTATTATAGCTGCATATACAGGACACCTTCCTTTCTCAATAGTGTGCGGTAACGAAGAGAGCGCACGCAGCGGTCCTGACGGCGCCCGCGTAAGTATATATACTCTGCGTCGGAGAAATTTGGTTTGGTTTGTTGAGGTTCAGCGTCCCAAAGCGACTCAGGCTATGAGGGACGCCGTAGTGAAGGGCTCCGGAAATTTCGACCACCTGGGGTTTTTTAGCGTGCACTGACATCGCACAGTGCACGTGCCTCTAGAATTTCGCCTCCATCGAAATTCGACCGGCGCGGCAGGGATCGAACCCGCGCCTTTCGGGTCAGCAGCCGAGCGCCATAAACACTGAGACACTGCCTACTGCTCACGCGACGGGGTCTCCGAAACTGCTGAAGCTGGAGTTTTTGTAGGCAAAATCTACGAGCTTTCCGCCTTATGTACCTCATCAGATGGATTCTTGCGTGTACATAGCCGATTTACATTTATTCTGATTTTGCAGTTCTTCCCGTTATTTCCTATCTTTTTCCGAGCACAGTAAATTAATGTGGGCAAAGAGAAAACTTTTCGCATAAACAAATTTTTGCAATTTTTACTTTATATACCGATGTCACAGAGAAAGGTAAACTGCATAACAATGTTGATTAAAACTTATCTACGTTCAGAATTTTTATTTTGTCCTGAACCCGTGTGAACCGGTTCCATCCGGTCCGAATCGATTCGAACCGGAATGGAATTTCGCCCCGGAGCTGAACCCGGAATTGAACCCGAAAGGCGTGAACCCGAACCCGCACATAAGCAGAAAAAATTCTGGTTTTACACCCTGATTGTGCCACCATACCAGGATGTGCTATAGAGTATACCGGATGTGCTTTTCACCTGGATGTGCTGCTGGCGCGGTAGTCAGGGAATGTTAACAAAATCATTAATATGTAACAAAAAATTAAGCGGGCCCAGTATATAGCCTTGCGGAACCCCGTACTTCACAATTCCGGGGGGGTGAACGCGCACCACCGATTTCATTAAATTGAAGACGGTTCTGAAGGTATGTTTTAATGGTTGTAACGGAGCGCCTCTGATTCCGTAATTTTCCTTTTTTTTTTCAGTAAAATGTGGTGCCTAGCAGAATCAAAAGTGTTCCTGAAATAAAAAAAAATCAAATGAGGAAATAAACTGGCCTAGCAGAGCCAGAAGTTGGGTCTTTTCCGGCGGAAGGTTAGCGTCGATTGAGCAGACGAAGACGTCCATGGTGGCGGGATCAGTAGAAGGAAGGCAAGTAGTAAGTGAAGTCACCGGTAGAGGGCAGAAGTCGTCCTGTCAATTGTCGCAGACGGCTACGGAGGCGAAAGACTGGACGAGTCCCAGGCATTCGCCGCGAAGAAGAGAAAAGGGGCACACGAATGGATTCGTGCCGCGGGCATTGCGCTCACTGCGACAGTGAGCACGGCGAACGGCATGGGCAGACACTGGCGAGAAGCCAAGCCGTCGTACGGGATGAAGACAACAGGTCCGCCGGAAGCAGAGTTGCAGGAAACAGAGACGACTACAGAATATCACGGCGGGATCACGATGTCAGCAGCCACAGTCAGTTTGGCGCACCTGGTTGTGTTATCGCTCATCGGGTCTTCGCGGAAGGGAAGCTCGACTTCAGCGCGAGTGCAGTCGGTGACGGCATGATGTCGGGCGAGAAAGTCCAGAGGTTGAAAAGATGAATTTAGTGATGTACAGAGCGCCCTGAATAGTGACTGTGGCCATACATGCGGCCAAAGGCTCGATAAGTTGTCAATTAGCGGCACGAAGCGAAAAACAATATAGCGGCGTCGTCACCTTTCGCTGCTGGCGGCACAGCTTCTCGCTCAGGATAGACACATCAGCGCCGATATCAATAAGTGTGAACGCGTCGGTGCCCTCCACATAAACATAGATCAGATTCGAAGGAGAAAGTCGAGCCCTTGAACTGTTCGACGAACACGCAGTTATTGCTTCTGGAACTGCGGCAGTAGGATACAACTCAAGAACGCAGCGGCTTTTTCCCGTCTAAGGACCCCCTTCCAGCCAATGCGTCTGTCCTTTGACGGGGAAAAGCCGTTTCATTCTTGAGTTGCTTGTACCCGACTATTCGCCGCGCGATCGACCTACAGGGGGCGGCACCGTCGCTATGCTACAGTGCGGATCAGGAGCCGGCGGCGCTCGCGGAGACGTACGCGGCGGTGGTTCGCTTCGAAGCTTGCGGAGGGTTTTCTGGAAAAGAAAATGTGCCTTCTGCAATAAATATGTGATATACTGCTTAAAATATTCATATTTTGGACAAACAAGCGTAGAATCGGCAACGCTACGTGGAAGCAGCGCGGATTGTAGAAAAACAGGGGACTGGCACGCAACTACAGTTAAAATGGTAATTATTAAACATTAGTTAACCATCCATCCATCCATCCATCCATCCATCCATCCATCCATCCATCCATCCATCCATCCATCCATCCATCCATCCATCCATACATACATACATACATAATACATACATGCATACATACATACATACGTACATACATACATACTGACACGTGTCCTTTATCTTTATCGGGCGACCACGTTTCGCCGCCTAACAAGTGTTATCGCACAGCGCGGGACGCGCCTGCATCTATCCGAAGTTTCTGGCAAGTCATCGATGCTTCTGTTCGCTGTCTGTTGTAGACGAACCTTATGTTATCTGATTTCATCGCCTGACGCGAATGGTGTAGAACTTTGTGGAAGGCACACGGGTCCCAACGATTAGTCTGGAACATTCGACGACTGCTATATAACAGCCGACGCGCTTGACCCGCGGATCAGATTTTCGACGATCGCCGACCGTGCTCGCCGCTACCGTTGTGCTGTAAGTGTAGCCTCTTTTGTGGGCACAGGTTCGCCAAATAAAAGTTAGTTTAGTCTTTCACAGTATTGCTACTGTGTTCTTCAACGTCACCACCACGTGACATCTGGTGGAGGTGCTTCTTTTTTGTTTTGTTCATGTACCGGACGCCCCCGACAAGCCGTGATCCAAGCCCGGACCGCAAAGAGAACACCAACGTAGTCCCGGACAATCGAGCAAGCCGCCGTCTTCAACAGCTGCCCCCGGAGCACGGACTTCTACCTAAGAAGACCAAGAAGATTGTGGTCGAGGCAACCCCAATGGCAGCCCCAGCGTCCCCCATCGTGCTGCAGCAGCCCAGGGAACCACCGACGTTCCGCGGTTCCACATTTGAGGACCCGGAAAGCTGGCTGGAAACGTATGAGAGGGTCGCTACGTTTAACAGCTGGGCAAGCGACGACAAGCTGCGACATGTCTATTTCGCATTGGAGGACGCCGCCAGGACGTGGTTCGAGAATCGAGAAGCCACCTTGACGACGTGGGACCTGTTCCGAAGCAGCTTCCTGCAAACATTTACAAGCGTCCTGCGTAAAGAGCGAGCCCAAGTTCTACTGGAGACCAGAGCGCAGCTGCCGAATGAAACGATCGCAATCTTCACTGAGGAAATGAGCCGTCTGTTCCGGCACGCCGACCTGGAAATGTCCGAAGAGAAGAAAGTCCGCCTACTGATGCGTGGCCACCGACGACCGTAGAAGAGTTCCTTCGCGAGGCCACCAGCATTGAGAAGACATTAGAAATGCGGAACCGACAATACAACCGCCGCACGAACTCGACAAAGTACGCCGGAGTTCAGTCACTGGCTACCGACGACCTGCGCGAGACCATCAGGGCAGTCGTACGAGAGGAGCTTCAAAGGGTCTTCCCTTCATCGCAACCTCAAGTGGCCTCAGTCGCCGAAATTGTCAAAGAAGTCCAGCGATCGCTGGGAGTTTGCGAGGTACAACCACAATCATCGCAGCCCCAGCCAGAAGCGATGACCTACGCCGCCGTCGCCCGCCGTCAAGGTCCCCCTCCACGACCGCGCCAGGACCCTGTAAAGGCGCGCTCACATTAGCGGGAAAACGCGCAACGCCGGGCGTTTTCCGCGTGCCGCTTCCCGCCCAAGCCGGTTTTTCTCCCGCGGACAGCCTGCTGTGCCGTCCCGCGGAGCGATGGGTTCAGTACCTATTTTTCCCGTGCCGCTGACGAGAACAGCCAATGGGCGCCGACCGTGAACCGTGACGTCGGTCCCAGCTCAGTGACCCCGTCGGCGGAGGCGGAGGCTGCGCGCGTCCGGCCGGCCGGCCGGCCGGGCACTCGGCGGCTGCTTTGCCAGCATGAATAGGCCATTTGGGGATTCCAAGACGTCGTTCCCAGTCCAGTGACCCCGTCGGCGGAGGCTGCGCGCGTCCGGCCGGCCGGTCACTCGGCTGTTGCTTTTGCCACCATGAACATGCGACTTGAGGATTTTGAGCGGTTCCTGGAATGCATTCGGCCCTACCCTTTTCTATATGACAAAACGCATTGTGATTATAAGGACACAGACGGCAAGAACAACCGATGGCAATTAATCGGACTGGAGTTCGGCCTTACTGGTAAGTTTATTTCGTTGTGTAGTGTCTAGTATCCGGTGTCGATCCAGGTGTCTGTCAGCATGAGAAAAATATTTTTTGCAGCTACCGAGGCATCAGCAAAATTTAAGAATGCCAGGGACCGTTGGCTTAAGATTGTCAGCGGCACTGACGCCACATGTCGGAGTGGGGCACCCGGCAACGGCGGCAACGCCGCGAAAAAGTGGGCGCTCTTCCCCCTGATGGACGGCATGCTGCGAAGCACGCCGCACTACGCTAGTAGGTTAGTATAATCACACCTTTGCCGGCATGTTTTACCCTTTCAGTGTGAATCTTTTTCTGACTTGGTGCACAGCCACAGTTCTCCAAAAGTGCCTCCGCTACCCTTTTCGCAGTGGGAAGGAGAACTGCACTTTCGCAACCCCAATATCATTGAAAGGCTAGCTAGAATTGGGCGCGATTGGGCACCGCCTCCGGGTTCCTTTGTGCTTGCGGCACTTTGCTTCGATACGCGTACGCGTACGGCGGTATATATGCATATGCCATGGTTCAGAACATAATGCCAGGTGTGATTTTGAAACATTCTTTGATATCTCCACCCGAATATTGCAAATTCCATGTTCTCAGTTCGCCTAATCTGAAAGTTTACGTGAGGGATAGTTAGAACCCTTAAGCATGCTGCCTCACTGACAGTGCTGTAGACACTTATGCTTATATTTGTGCGACTCAGGATCACGACAAACGTGCCAAAGAAAACCTGGTATGTATGGTTATGAACTTCAGCTGTGATTTGCATGCATGCTTGAGCACCAAATGTTCTAGCCTGGCGTCTGTTATGCAGGCAATCACCAGGGCCGAGTCAGCGAAGTGGCAGTGGGTTTGCTACCCCAGAAAGGTAGGCATTATTGTCTGTTTTGCTGGCAAATGTATGCAATTATGTCAAGCTTCTGATTGTATCTTGAGCAGCGTTGAGGCAAGGTTAAAGGGCATTTCATTGTTTCATGCAGCACTTACAGAAGCCAGAGCTCTCCAGGCATGGAGCTTCTCGAAATGTAAGTACACACTGAATAAGCAGGTGTGTACTGTGTTAAACATTGCACACTATGCACAATACAGATTTGGACATTTTTGTAGCTTAGAATGATAAACAATACATTTGTGCTTCTCAGTATGTTTTCAAGCAGTGTTGGTACAAGGAGAGTACAGAGAATGTCATGTTTCAATACATTTATTTGATGCAGTGCTGATATAAACACCGCGAGCCCCGCAGAAACACAACTTCTCGGATTGTAAGTAGACACATCCATGCGTAAGTCTATATCATGCTGCAAGTTCAGTGAACTCACATTTTATACAATCCAGGTACGACGACACAGTTGTCAATCCAGATGAAGACGACTGCAGGTAAGCACCTACCATCCTTTTTACTGACATTTGCGTGATCTATATCAGAAAGTTCGGAAGTGCACTGTTTGTCACGCAGCCCAGCACCTGCTCAAGCTAGGTGTGCAGGGCCTGGTAGCCCTTCACCAGCTGAAAACCGGGGGCCATCGCCTCTTAGCCCTGCACCAACTGAGATGGAGGTACTTGGGCGATACGCAGCGCCAGTCAGGTAGACATACAAGCAAACTTTCATGTAATCATTTCTTGACTTGTTTTTGTGCTTTTTCTTCTCAAGGCTGTCCAAAGGCACATACTCAGGAGGGCCAAATTCACGGTATGTACTTGCAAGTTTCATGCTTCCTAACATAAGAGAGATAAAAAAAATGTTGTGAAACAATGCAGTTTTCATCATTTTGCAGAAGGAGGAAGAAGACGGACGACAATTTTGAAGATTGTGTCAAGGCGACCCTTGATAAATGTGCTGAGAGCCTTGCTAATATTACAAGAAATCAAAGGACTGAAGTGCAATGTGAAGACGAAAGTGATGCCACGGGCCGCTTAGTCACCGTGAAGCTTCGTGCTCTGCCACCAAGGCAGCGATCACAAGCTATATTTCAAATCTCCAAAATTTTATACGAAGCTGAGCAAGAAACTCTAGAGTAATTTGCCTTGATTTCGAGGGGAATAAAGCTTTCAATTGTTTGAACTCAAGAGTATGATGCCTGCATTCATTTTAAAGAACATCTTTTAGAGCACATGCAGCATTATCCTGCTTGTTTTACCTTCCGTCCTGCACGGTTGACAATCGCTTCTTGCCATGGAACTTTGCCATCCGTGACAAAATATTGTGCCAGTCTGTCGCGCACATCCATAGCAGACCTGCAATACAACATCGGAGCAGCTCAACATATACTGCATAAAAATTTTGGTTGACGCAGGCTTTCCATATTTACCTTGCAGAGTGGCATCCTTGTCTACTTATCCCTCTCATTGCTGGAAGGTCATTGCCGTCTGTCCTCCATAAGCCAGGAGTTTCGTTTCCTTGCCAGTCCTCACTGTCGGCATAGCCAGGTGGGCTGTAGGCAGATCTTGCCAATGCGCTCTCCGACATCATAAAGTTATGTAGCACAACACATGCCTTGCAAATATTTTCCGTTGTTTCCTCTGATGCTCTAAAAGGCCTCCTTAATATTCGCCATCTTGCAGCCATTATGCCAAATGACTTTTTAATGACCCGGCGAGCCCGGCTTAAACGGTAGTTGAAAGTTGCTCTCTGCTGGTACTCCTCGCGTCCAGATGGTCTTAATCTGTGCTTCTGCAAGTCTAGAAAGGACAACATGAGGCATATTATTTGAAAGAATCCTGCCACTCCAAATCATTTTAAATTTTAACAATAGGGTAAAGGAACAATGAAAAATAAAGTGAATAATGGCTGTGTTTGACAAAAGGCTTTCTGTTACGATGGTGCATTACAAAATGCATTGTGCCACCCCGAATGGCTTGTATCGTATACTTGATTTCAAAATAAAGTGAGCATGGTTGCAATAAGTACTACTGCTTTTGAGTAAAAATATGTTGCCGGCTACTATAACAAAAAAAGAGATTTTAATGTGGACTTCAAGGATCACAAGCAGAACCGTCTCTTTAAATGTGCATAATGCGGTTTGGTCCTATTTGACTAGGGTACTTCACCGAGATATTTGCTCTAAAATGGAAAACAAATAACAGAAATACTTTCTGGGCAACAACATCAACTTCAATGAGCATCATGCAATTACTGGCTGCAAAATGCATAATGATATTCATAAACAGGCTCACCACGACGGGCATAGGGACGCATGAGGAATGTTTTCAAAGGGAAGGCTTCATCGCCTACAATCACATAGGGAATGACACCTGCCGACCCAACAGTGGTGGGGGATGGAACACCACACAAGTCTTCGCTGAGGGTTTTGAGCAAATCTGACCGCAAAAATATACCAGAATCCCCTTCACCACCATAGTGGCAAAGATCGACATATGTGAATCTGAAACAAAGAGGCATATGAGAAGGAAAGCAGTGAGCTAATAATGAGTGCTATAATAGCTCGATGAGAAAGGCCACGTTAAACCTCTGCAAAATAAATGACGTCACTATGGGACAATATTTCACGCAGGCGTTGATAAAAATAAGTGCATGTTATCAGTACGTTATGCAGCTAATAAGCACTTTTAGCACTTTATATATTTTACACAATTGACCTTATTCCTTACCTTACAGTCTCAGAAGAATCATGACAAGTGCCCATTGCCACATGGGAATTATAACTATACGTTCTGACAATCTTAGGCCTCAGAAGCCTGGCATCATTAATTATATTGCCAATAAGTATGAGCAGCTAAGTATGAAGACCAAAAAGATGCAAACTGGAAAACCACCGACTTGCGGCTGCAGTCAAGAAATGTTTCTTTGACAACCACTAAAACAATGCAAAAAACCAAAAGCAACAATGATTTTTTTTTTCGACAGTGAGGGTGCCTATCTAAAGCATATTTACATTTACAGTAATTTGATGACTACCCAAACTGGCATCGGTGCAGCACTGAGAAAAAAAAAACAAGCAATATAGAGCAACAGTTTTTGAAAACCAATATTTTCTGGCAGCCTGTTCACGCATGCTGTGTTTAATGCAAGGAATAATGAAGCTGCAGTAACTTCAACTGTGACCAATTTTGTCTTTTTATCCCTTCCTTTTTTGCCCATACCCTTCAGAACAAACACGTTAGCAAACACTTCCTCAACTTCCAATGAGGATCTTGGTCAGGGCTAGTTGGTTCATTGTTTCTGGGACAGACAGAACGGGCGCTGCGCTGCGCCCATCCTGTCTTCCGTCTTCCTCTCGTTTTTGCTCCATGGCGCTCTGTCGCAAAAACTTTCTCTACAGATGCTCATGGTCTGTTGCTGCATTTCTTACAGCATTCAGTTAGCTTTGCCATTAATGCTTAGTATTGGTGCAACCAAAAGAGCAAACCACTGAGGTGTACATGGCTAGAATTAAGTTGAAACCAGGTGCAGATAATAACTTTACCTGTAATGTGCATCACAGCAGGCCAAAAGAACGACACTGAAAGTTTTTTTGTAGTTAAGATTCCTTGACCCAGAGTTATTTGGGCATTCAATGTTTACATGTTTGCCGTCAAGGCTCCCAATGCAATTAGGAAAATTTCAATACTGTTCCATGTCGAATGCAATCTGAAACAGACACAAATTTTGAAGCCATTAACTGGCTTAGGAAACAATTTCATGGAAGTGGGGAGCGGGAACAGTGTATATAATGAACAACGAAAGTTATGCAGGCATAAAAATCCTCATCTCTGCTTCCTGTTTGTTCAGCTGAAATCAGTTTCTTTCAGAAGCATGAATAATTTAAAGAGTTTCAAACATTTACACATAGGTCTTGCAAAACAAAATAATTCAGAGAAAAATTAATTAAAAGACCTCTGAAGATGCGGGATTTCACTGCATAATCACAGTACAAAAGCCACAGGATGACTGGAGTAAAGGAGGCACTCAGTGTAGTACTGACCATTCCATTACACTTGCACTACATGTCACGGCAACATGTATTATGCTTCCGTAAGTTGTGTGGTTCGTTGGAGAAAAGAGAGGTTTGCTTCCCAAAATTTGTTCCTTCTTAATTTCAGATTAAGGGTTATGCTGAGTTGTCACCGCAGGGTGGAATAAAGGGTAACGTGAAAAATTATAGTCGTCCATGCAGTGAGCTAGCACTGAACAGCTTTACATTCCCAGGAATGGGGTGGCAAGGTTCATATGGATGTCACAACACATCATCTGTGGTCTCCATTTTATGTTCTCACACTCCTATGCAAGTGCTGTTTTTTCAGGAAACTAATTTCTCTCACCTTTCTCCATTCTATCTCAGTCTGAAGAAAAGGAACGTATGTATGCCACAAATTCTTCCATATTGCAGCTGTGGTTTCTCTTATGAGAACTGAAGCTGTAGATCGGTCAATTAAAAAGTTGTATGACAAGCTGCGGAATGTGTCCCCATTTGCAAGAAACCTGGAAAACAATCACATATGTAATAGAGATTGAGCAGCAATATATCTGACCGGCATATTTTGTAAGAAACCAAAACTAATTAAAAATTAAAACAACAAGGTGTCTAGTTGTACTGCATTAAAAGATCAAAAATATTACATTTTGCTCTACAAATTTGAAAATTGTGGTGGGCCACGTACAATATTTCCTCCTCCACTTTCATGAAAGAAAAGACTGCTTCACCTTGGTGTTCCATGCGCTGCCAACGGCGGAACAGCAAATTTTTTATACTGAACATTAAAACCATTATTATTGTGCTTTCTGCATTCTTCCAGTGAAAACACACCATGCACCTAATAAGCAGTAACTTGCAGTTTCAGAACCTTATACTTGTTTTACTTCACATTTCAGAAATTGGCTCTAATAGAATGGTTGCATCAGACAAAAACGTGGACCACACGATGGGTTAATTGCAAATAATTATTCGAAAAATACTCGCTCGCGGCGGCGCCTCAAAACCGGAAGCCTTTTGCTCCATCAGCTCTGGACGATAGGTTGAAATTCCAGTCACGCGAGACGTAGCCAAAAATATTAATTTCTTTATGCTGTGCGCAGTGTAATTAATCTCCAGATGCTTATTTAATAAGCACTATCCATAACAGCGCACCACACTACATGAAGCACCTTTAGCAAATAAATCTGCGGTAAGCTCTTAACCATTTTAATTAATTGGATATGATTAGCCATGGACACTCACCGTAGTGTTATTGCCAGACGATCGTGGGCCGAAATCGGATCTCTGAATGGAGTCACCTGACGGCTGAGGCTGTGCTCGACGAAGCCCAGCAAAGTGTCGAAGGTGCTGGGAGGCATCCGAAGGTAGCTAAAAGGCGACCGGCAATATGTCAGTTATATCCCGTACGACGAGCACACTTTACGAATTCATCATAAGAAACGGTACTTACTCGCGGAAGTATGCCTCGTCTTCCGCCCGCAGCCGTGGCAGCAATAGACGCGCCTGTCCTTCTTGCTCTCGACGGCGAAACATGGGTCGCACCCAAAATCGGCGCTTTCGCGCATTCCGTGCACGGCGACGGTGCAGAAGCAGCGAACAAGCAAGTATAAGTACGTTTACCGTAGCCAACACCTCATCGTTCGAACCAGCCATCCTCGAGACAAAAAGGGCGACGGGAGGGGAGCTAGCAGACGATCAAGACGACGAGGGAAAAGGGCGCGCTTTCCAGTCTTCTTCACTTCACTTCACTTCACTTTAATACCTTAAAAACCCTCGTTAGAGGGTATTACATAAGGGGTGGGACACACAGAAATGAAAAACAGAAAGACTAACAGATAAGTTGAAAGTTATACAAATATAAGATTATCACTAAGCAAGTACACGCGTGATTTCTTCGATGAACAATGATTGGCATGTGATAGCAGCAAGTTCACGGGGAAAGCCGTTCCAGTCGTTCGCGGTCCGGGGGAAGAATGATGAAGAAAATGTAGTGGTGCGGGCGCGAGGTCGTGACACTTGCTGCTGATGGCCGGTGCGGAGGGAGATGCGTGGTGGTGGTGCGCAGATGTAGGGTTCCTGTCGTAGCTCAGAGTAAAAAAACTTGTGAAACAAACATAAACTAGCAATGTAGCGGCGATGAGCAAGGGTAGGTAGGCTGGACTGTGATTTGAGGGATGATATGCTGATATCAAAAGAATACGATGAATGAATGAATCTAGTTGCTCGGTTTTGAACTGCTTCAATTGAATTAGAGATATGCTTGCTTTGGAGACCAGATGGGAGATGCGTATTCTAATTTTGATCGGACTAATGATTTGTATGCGAGGAGCTTGACATGCTGAGGTGCCACGTGACTATCCCCTTCTCTTTCTGCTCGTTCGGGTCCTCCCTCAGCGCCTCCTCTCTGCACATTCCAAGACAACCGCAGCGAGAAAACGCGCGCAGTGTGAGCGTCATTCCGAGCAGCTGCGAGGCAGCGTCGACGTTGACGCTGTGCCGGTGCGGGAAGCTTCCCGCTAGTGTGAGCGCGCCCTAACGCCGCAATTCCGTCGACCACCGCCGCCGCCACCAACACGCCCACCCGTCGACCAGCGCAGCTACCCGAGGAAGACAGACGTTTGGCGCGCTCCTGACCACCGCCCGCTCTGCTACCACTGCGGGGAAGCCGGCCATGTGTACCGCCGATGCCCATACCGCGACCTGGGATTGCGAGGGTTCGCCGTCGACGCACCGCGCCCTCGGGGAGGCGAACGCCCTCGTGACATCACCGACTACCTCGCCGCTACTCAGTGGAGCCCTCGACGGCCATCCCGGTCGCCGTCACCAGGCCGCTACCTGTCGCCGCAGCGCCGTCCATACACTGGCCCAGCACGGGGCCGCTCTGCGAGCCCATATCCGGAAAACTAAAAGCAGCAACCGATGGAGGTGCGGTTGCTGTTCGTCTAACTGACGAAGATCCTCCGCCGCCGACGAAGACGGCGCAGAGACCACCTCGACGACATAATAACGACACGCCGCCTTCCCGACGAAGTCAGGAAGCCACGAATACACTGACGAAAGACGACTTGACGACGCGACGTTCCAACTTCAGTTCAACACGTCGCAGCCGTGATCCGGCGCCAAGACCTAACTGCAACGCCAGACAAAGAACCACCGACCTCGACGTGCTTCTAGACGGCCCCGCAGTTACCGCCTTAGTGGACACAGGGGCTGATTACTCCGTAATGAGTGGACACATCGCCGCCCAGTTGAAGAAAGTTAAGACCGCATGGGAAGGCCCTCAAATTCGGACCGCTGGAGGGCACCTCATCACGCCGACTGGAATCTGCACGGCAAGAATAACCATTCATGACCGCACTTACCCTGCCACCTTCGTTATCCTCCAACAGTGTTCACGAGACGTCATTCTCGGTATGGACTTCCTGAACCAACACGGCGCAATCATCGACCTGAAGTCGAAGTCAATAACGCTGTCGGAAGATAAAGCAATACCGCCGGAGAGCCCTCGTAGTCACCACGCCTTGAGTGTGCTCGAAGATCAAGTGAGCATCCCGCCTCGCTCCAGCATTGTTATTTCGGTCGGCACCGAAATACCCGCTGACGTAGAAGGTGTCATCGAAGGCGACCAACGACTACTGCTAGACCGTGAAATTTGCGTCGCAAGAGGGATCACTCGACTGCATGGAGGGAAAACTGAAGTGTTGCTGACAAACTTAGCCAGGAGTTCAAGCACATCAACAAGGGCACGACGATCGCATACATCGATAAAATTCTGGAAACCAGTAATGCGTTTGTCCTCTCGGATTCCGCCGCATCTACCACGACGACCATGGTTCCCGAACCAGACTACAGCATTAATCCAAGTCTCCCCGCGATTAAGCAACAGCAGCTCAGAAGTCTGCTCCGACGATACAAAGGCTGCTTTTCGACGTCATCGAGGATTCGACAAACACCAGTCGCCAAGCATCGCATAATCACCGAGGAGTGCGCTCGACCACTCCGGCAGAGCCCTTACCGAATTTCGCCGCGAGAACGTGAAGCGATAAGAGTGCAAGTCGACGAAATGCTGCGCGACGACATCATCCAGCCGTCGAAAAGCCCGTGGGCATCCCCTGTTGTCCTGGTGAAGAAAACGGACGGAACCGTCCGTTTCTGCGTCGATTATCGTCGTCTGAACAAGATCACGAAGAAGGACGTATACCCCCTCCCACGGATAGACGACACATTGGATCGGCTCTGCAACGCAAAATACTTCTCGTCGATGGACCTCAAGTCTGGCTATTGGCAAATAGAAGTCGACGAAAAAGATCGCGAAAAGACCGCCTTCATCACCCCAGACGGCCTCTACGAGTTCAAGGTTATGCCATTTGGACTGTGCCCGACGCCTGCAACGTTCCAGCGCGTGATGGACACGGTTTTAGCAGAATTGAAGTGGCAGACCTGTCTCGTTTACTTGGATGACGTCGTTGTATTCGCCGCAAATTTCGACGATCACCTTAGGCGACTTGCCACAGTACTAG
This sequence comes from Amblyomma americanum, assembly GCF_052857255.1. Lineage (NCBI taxonomy): Eukaryota > Metazoa > Arthropoda > Arachnida > Ixodida > Ixodidae > Amblyomma > Amblyomma americanum. The sequence goes on from NC_135497.1 coordinate 235,363,835, forward strand.
AGGCCATCAAGTCATCAGGGCTCACTCTGAAGCCAGAAAAGTGCCGCTTCGCTTACGATGAGCTTCTGTTCCTAGGCCACATCATCAGCAAGTCTGGAGTCCACCCTGACCCGCAGAAGACAGCTGCCACCGCACAGTTCCCGCAGCCCATCGACAAGAAGGCAGTGCGTAGATTTCTTGGCATGTGTGCCTACTACAGGCGATTTGTCAAGGACTTTTCACGCATCGCTGAGCCGCTGACACAGCTCACTAAATGTGACGTCGAGTTCAAGTGGGAAAGGCTGCAGGCCGACGCATTTCAAGAACTCAAACGATGCATGCAGTCGCCGCCCGTACTTGCGCACTTCGACGAGCACGCCGATACCGAAATCCACACTGACGCCAGTAGCCTAGGCCTCGGTGCCTAGTCCAGAGAAAAGATGGGCATGAACACGTGATAGCTTACGCTAGCCGGTCGTTATCCAAAGCGGAAGGCAATTTTTCTACAACCGAAAAGGAATGCCTCGCCATCGTTTGGGCCACAGCGAAATTTCGCCCTTATCTATATGGCAGGCCATTCAAAGTGGTCAGCGACCATCACGCATTGTGTTGGCTAGCTAACTTAAAGGACCCTTCAAGACGGCTGGCACGGTGGAGCCTCAGACTACAAGAATACGACATCACTGTAACCTACAAGTCCGGACGAAAACACTCAGATGCCGATTGCCTATCACGCGCCACCATTGACCCGCCGCCGCAAGATGACGAGCATGACGACGCCTACCTTGGAATAATAAGCGCGGAAGACTTCGCCGAACAGCAACGAGGAGACCCGGAGCTAAAAGCCCTAGTCGATTATTTGGAAGGGCACACCGACGTTGTCCCTAGGGCATTTAAGCGTGGATTGTCTTCGTTCACGCTTCAAAACAACCTACTCGTGAAGAACTTCTCACCAGTCCGCGCCAACTATCTTCTTGTTGTTCCGTCGGCGCTGCGTCCAGAAGTACTGCACGCCCTACATGACGATCCGACCGCTGGGCACCTCGGTTTCTCCCGGACGCTATCAAGGATACAAGAAAGATATTACTGGCCGCACCTAACCGCCGATGTCGCCCGTTACGTCAAGACATGCCGAGACTGTCAGCGACGCAAGACACTACCGACAAGGCCAGCGGGATTACTACAGCCGATCAAGCCTCCTTACCGACCTTTTCAGCAGATCGGGATGGACTTGTTGGGACCGTTTCCGACATCAACTTCCGGAAATAAGTGGATCGTCGTGGCGACGGACTATCTCACCCGCTTCTCTGAAACTAAAGCTCTGCCGAAAGGCAGCGCAGCCGAAGTGGCGAAATTTTTCGTCGAGAACATCCTGCTGCGACATGGTGCTCCAGAAGTCCTCATCACCGACAGAGGAACGGCTTTTACAGCAGAGCTCACGCAAGCCATTCTGCAATACAGCCAGACAAGTCACAGGAGGACAACTGCCTACCATCCTCAGACGAATGGTCTCACGGAGCGCCTGAACAAGACCCTAGCAATGTACGTCGACGTCGAGCACAAGACATGGGATGCGGTCCTGCCGTACGTAACATTCGCTTACAACACGGCGGTGCAAGAAACAACACAGATCACGCCATTTAAGTTGGTTTACGGCAGGAACCCGACGACGACGCTCGACGCCATGCTGCCGCACGTCACTGACGAGGAAAATCTTGACGTCGCTATCTATCTCCAGCGCGCCGAAGAAGCTCGACAGCTCACCCGCCTACGGATCCAGAACCAGCAGCGTACCGACAGCCGACACTACAACCTGCGACGACGCTTCGTCGAGTACCAGCCCGGCGACCGTGTTTGGGTATGGACCCCGATACGCCGACGAGGACTCAGTGAGAAACTATTGCGACGCTATTTCGGACCTTACAAGGTCATTCGACGTATTGGCTCACTGGACTATGAGGTCGTGCCAGACGGCATTTCGCATTCACAGCGGCTCCGCGCACGATCTGAAGTGGTCCACGTGGTGCGCCTTAAACCATTTTACGGACGCTGACGAACTTCCTTATTTTTGTTGTTTTCTTTGCTACGAATGCTTTTCTTTATTTCGTTTGCAGCATCGGGTCGATGCTTTTCAAGAGGGGGGGGGGGGGGGTAATGCCACGTGTCATTTATCTTTATCGGGCGACCACGTTTCGCCGCCTAACAAGTGTTATCGCACAGCGCGGGACGCGCCTGCATCTATCCGAAGTTTCTGGCCAGTCATCGATGCTTCTGTTCACTGTATGTTGTAGACGAACCTTATGTTATCTGATTTCATCGCCTGACGCGAATGGTGTAGAACTTTGTGGAAGGCACGCGGGTCCCAACGGTTAGTCTGGAACATTCGACGACTGCTATATAACAGCCGACGCGCTTGACCCGCGGATCAGATTTTCGACGATCGCCGACCGTGCTCGCCGCTACCGTTGTCTGGTGTACCAATAAATTCTCTTTATACCGTTGTGCTGTAAGTGTAGCCTCTTTTGTGGGCACAAGTTCGCCCAATAAAAGTTAGTTTTGTCTTTCACAGTATTGCTACTGTGTTCTTCAACGTCACCACCACGTGACAATACATACATACATACATACATGCATACATGCATACATACATACATACATACATACATACATACATACATCCAGTTGAGCGGTTCTGGCGCCTTGAGATTCCGCGGCCCAAGCTCGATTTTCGCTCTGGTGGCGTGAATTGAATTCAAAACCCAAAAGAAATTCATTGCTTGAAATTAAAATCAGTAGTGTGGCAGTCTTAAAATTTTGTTTGCATGAAATTATCTTGTGCAAAGCAGTTAATGATATGGGCTCGGTCGAGCAGCACACGAAGCTCATTCACGTTTCACTTCCTCTCTCAATTCATGTTTCATTCGGTCTAATCATAGATCAAAGCATAGTAAACATAACTGGGGGTCCTCATGTCCTTTTCCGCTCACAAGGGCAGAAAATTATTGCACCGGAAAGTTTTTGCTGGACACTTATCGTTGCTTTTTCACTCTATATGAAGACCATTAAAAAATTGTTTCGTTGAGTGGGCTAATTTTCAAAATGCAGAGAACTAGTATAGCGCGGCTATTTAAAACTCATGTTTTAGTTAAAAAGTTTATCGCGCCGGAAATGTATCAGATGGGATGAAAGGGCGCGTCGGATCATGGACCATAACCAAACACGAAAGCTTGAGAAAACGGCATTTTTATTCTGATGTAAATATCATAGAACGGGCATAATTTTCAATAAGCTCCTTTCCACTGGAGGCTAAATGGCGATGCGGTGTATTTGTTGAAGCACCATCAAGTGCCAGGCATGGCATCAGAGTGCCAGAGTCAGAGTCAAGATGCTGTCGCTTAACCGCTGGCTCCAAGGCTGTTTCCGGATCTGCAGGCATCACAGCAGGCAAGGAAGCTTAGAGAGGTTGAATCGCACCGTTGTCGACTTTCGGCCGACGTATCTTGGATGCTTGCGCAGAAGGTTTCCTCTTGCGGGGTGGTTTTCTATGTCTCTCTGGCCGCGTAAGATACTTGGGACAGTTCGAAAATAATGTGGGAACTGCATCTCTGGAAAACACGGGCTTTTCCGCGTAAAGTAGCACTCTTCCATCGAGCTCCGCGTAATATGCCCGGGATATCGGCGTCCTCTGCAAAATGCTTGGCGCGGACTTGGTCAGTGGGCATTACCGTACGGTCTGCCCTAGGAATCGCACGGCGCCACTTCTCCAAACGAACATTGTCGGACGGACCTTTGAATAATGGCACACACTCCGCACATGTCCGGTAGCTCGAATTACAGTTCGGCACGAAGCACTTTCTTCCCATTGCGCAGCACTCACCTGCTGTGGGCTACTCTGCCGACGATAGCCAAACACAAGGTCTTGGTGCAAAGTAAAAGAACTTAAAAACAGCACAGCAGCGCAGCCGCACACTCCGAAATGTGCCAAAAACACTGCGCAGTACCGCGTCACGCCGGACCAAAAGGGCCCGAATTTCGCAGCGCCCTCCCCGTTCCCCCGAACATAATGTGGCCGCGAGCGGGCGGCGCTCTTGCGCGGGGGGGGGGGGGGGGGGAGGGAGTGTCAACACCTCAGTATGTTATTCTTACACCATGGTCAGGACCAGTATCCCCCCCCCCCCTTCATAGCAACAACCACCACCAGGATGTTCGGCTGGGATCGTCGGCGCAAGCGGACGTGTCGCTCACGGCTCCGCTCTTCGCCAGCGGGGCGAGGAAGCGGCGGGAATACTGGCTCCCGTATCTCGTCCCGTCCGGCCTCAGAGTATATCCCTTGCCCTAGCGCGGGCGAACATTCGCTCGGAACCTTGCTGGTGAGTCGGACGACCTCGATTCTTTAGTATATCTTGTTGCTAGCTGGCGTTATTGTTGCTGTAGCAATAAATGCCTATTTCCGTCAGCCAATGTGTCGTTCCTTTGTTCCCTCAGAGCAAGGCCCGCCGTGGTCGGCGTGCGCTCGGTAGCGCACACGATCACGGGGTGCGGTCTGGCTGCTTTGAACTGTATCAGCCGCGATTAAGTGGGGAGAACGTATTTGTATATCCCTAATAAAACCCCACAAAATCGATTAACCTAGCGAGAAGGAAATATTAAAACAACTTGATCATACATGTAGAGGCCGCAAGATGGCCCGTTCAGATTGCGTTCTGTTTGGCAGCAGTCTTCAAGCCAACTTGTGTGTCAGTACCTACCGGATCCAAAACTTACTGACAATAATATACAGTCGCTGGGCGGCTGCATTCGGCTATAGGGACTCCAGCTACCTCTTCTTTTGGCTCTGACACGGCACTTAATGTCATTGCCATTGTGTTGAGACGCCGCGCGGCAAATATGAAGCGCCGATGATCGACGGAGGATGTCGTCTCTATCTCCCTGGCCTGGATCCCCAGCCACGTCGTAGTCCCAGGCAATGAGGCAGCAGATGCCCTGGCCAAGGCTGCCCACGGAAGCCGTACCCCCTGCTCTACTGCTGTGGTGCCCCTGGATGTTGCCAGAACCATCACGGAGCGGCAGCTGCTAATGGAGCACCCCGACCCCCCAGGGTTGCCCAAGGGACACCCCCTCAACGCCTGCCAGATATGGGGATCACCAGACGGCAGAGGCCCCTCCTCCTCCGGCTCCGCATCGGATGTTTTTGGACCGGGGCTAGGCTCCATCGCAAGGGTTTGGCCCTCACTGCAGACTGCTCCCGCTGCGGCCTTACGGAGGAGACCACCGACCACCTCCTCCTCGATTTCCCCGCCTTTGCCATCCACCAGGCAAAGCTGGCTGCCTGCTACAGGGACCTGAGCCTTTCATCCGACTCGGCCAGTGCCCTCCTCTTCCCCACCGGCCCCAATGCTTCCAAGGCGCTCCGGTCTCTCCTCGCCTTCTTGGAGGAGACGGGCCTGGAGGGCTAGCCTAAGGCAGCTGACTGATACGACTGCGTCTCCCGCATCTTTATACTCCCCTTTTCCTCTGAAACTCTGCCTATCCTTCTCCTCTCTATCTGCACGCCGGCAGTGGTGGTGGTGCGATAATATCAGTCACAGGCCCGTGCACTTTCCTTTCCTCTTCCCCTTTCATCCACTTACTACTACTACTAATGTCGAGCCAGCATAACATGCTCGATGTGGACAGTTATTGCCTTAATTGTAGCCTAGGATAATAGCGTGTTCGCATTCTTTCGTAAGAGAAGTGGAGTAAACAAAAACACACTGAAATCGCGAGACAACAGTCGCCAGGAATGTGTGCCGTACGCGCGCACGTAAACAGTGCTGGCTAGTAGACGACGCGCGTACGCATCCCCACCACGGTACAGCCCTAGAGCCCCAACTAGATGCGCCCCGCGCCGCGCCGCGACGGAAGTCGAAAAAAGGCATCCACCTCCATGCTCCCTGTGCTGGCTCGTTCCCCCTCTCGAGCCGACCGAAGGAATTTAAAGCGTGAAGAAAGGGGATTTAGGGGGCGCTGAAAGGACAACTTAAACCGCGAAGAAAAGTTCCAAGAACCTGAAGGAGCTTCAAGCCATAAAGAAAAGAGTCCCCCGAGAGCCCCGCGGTCCTCCTATTGTTGTAAACCGCACCCCGCTTCCGACGCGCCCTGCGCGTAGGCGCTCCGCCGGTACGCGTAGGATGTGTCCATCGAGTTGGGGCACATCCTAGGCGTACGGGCGGAGCGCATACGCGCACGGGCATACGCTGGATTCTGTCTGCGCATGCGCAAAGCGCGACGCGCGCGAGCAGGGCGCAGATATCTGTACATGTCAGATATCTTCGCCTGAGCGCGCGCGCGCGTCGGAAGCGGGGTGCGGTTTACAACAATAGGAGGACCGCGGGGCTCTCGGGGGACTCTTTTCTTTATGGCTTGAAGCTCCTTCAGGTTCTTGGAACTTTTCTTCGCGGTTTAAGTTGTCCTTTCAGCGCCCCCCAAATACCCTTTCTTCAGAAGAGCCTGTTGTCGGGCAAGTTGGCTTTGCATGATATAGAAGAAGTTAGCGCAAAACTTAGACGAAGACGGAGAAGAAACACACAAGACGACAGACGAGCGCTCGTCTGTCGTCTTGTGTGTTTCTTCTCCGTCTTCGTCTAAGTTTTGCGCTTTCTTCTATATCCCCTTTCTTCACGCTTGAAATTCATTCGCTCGGCTCGAGAGGGGGAACGAGCCAGCACAGGGAGCATGGAGGTGGCTGCCTTTTTTCGACGCCCGTCGCGGCGCTGTGTGCGCAGGCGCTCCGGCCGTGTGCCTAGGCTGTGTACATCGAGTTGGAAATATCCCCACTCACGGCCGGTCTCGAGGGGAGAGCGCGCTCTTTCGTCGGATAACTGTTCAAATAGCGCATCCTGTTAAAAATACCGACAAGTCACCCTCCCATTTCAGGAATCAAAATGACTCTAGGGTAGGTATTGCGGAGATCAATGCACAATTTATACCGTGATCAATTTTGTTCCCGTGGTATTCACTTGTCGCGCATTCTCAGTAGTGGCTAACCACAGGTGATGGTTCCAGCCAAAGTAAACAAGCTCTGGAAGTACGCACGCAAAAATATAAATGGTTGTTCAATCAAATCGGTAGAAATCTTGGGCTCTTAGTGAATAATATACGTGTATCACCTTTCCAAAACAGTTTGTAGCATCTATACCTTCAAATATTACCGACGGATGCCTAATCAAAACACTAATTTCGCTACATAACGTATATGATGCAGCATATCGGCCCGTAAATAATTTCCTAACGCGGGCGATTTCGATACGCTGATGATGTCACGTCAGTGATCTCACATTCAAGTTTCAGAAAAGAAAATGAGTACAGTGTAGATATTGCAGGGATAAACTGGTTGAACCCACGATTCGCGCTCTGGTAAATTTATTTCGCACGCGGTTATCACTTGTCGCGCATTGTCAATGAAAGGGTACTGCAGATGGTGGTTCAAGGCGGAGTGGATGTAAGCACGCGATAATTGGTGGATGGACACTCATCATGGCGAAATTCTAGGTTCCTCTCCAGCTGAGTCATGTGTATGGCTTTTCTCAAAATGTATGCGGCGTCGGAAGCTATTAACAATGATTGCGGTAGAAAGCAATGAATTCAAGTTGCACATGTGGCGTAGGCGAGACTGGCACGCAAAATGTACATAGGTGTATGCTCTATAAACCACAAAGGATCTAACCGAACATGAATTTTCTTTCTCCTCCTCGTATATTCGGTTCGCAGTCCATTTTAAGCCTATTCGGTTAAATCGGCGATTACCTAAACGCGATACTGATTATTAACATTTTTATTTCTAAATGCTGATTAGACTTACAACAGCAGTCTATATTTCCGTACTTTCTCGAAATTTGTTAAAAAGCGCCTTCAATATTTCTATAAATTAGTACCTTACCTTTTTCCAATGTTCGAAATTTTTGTTCGAGAATGTTGGACATGGATATTCGTGCATAATGTTAACTAACATAATTTTATATTCAAGGCAGAAAGGACAGGTGTGGGCTGTGAAACTGATTCCAGCTACATGCGTTGTTGTCTTTTTCTTTAATACAAATAGTTTATTGAGGCTTTTTTGATGTTGTTCCCAAAACCAGATGGCAGTAGTTAATTAGTCATTTAAGTTGGAATTAAGTAGGGGTGCATTCCTAGGAGCTAAGTTTAAGTAGGGTGAAATAAACGGTTAGTTTTAAATTAAAGTTGCTCAAATGCAGGCGAAGTTATAACACTTGGGAAGGCGTATTTGTTTCATTTCGAAGTCTCTTAGCCAAAATAACTGTATGATGACAGAGCTATTTTTCTTGTTTGAGTCATGTTCATGATTGCATATCTCACTCTGCCAGCTGGCTTCAATTAGTATTCGAGCGGGAAGTGTACATACAGCCTTTGCGAATTATGATCATGGTCTCTTGCGACCATAAAAAGGAGTATAGTTGAAATATGCGGCAGAATATTACTATATGGTACAAATTCACATCACCTTTGGCCATAAACAATATGCAACTCGAATACATCAATGCGCAAGACATGTGCAGGCCTGCGGATTGAGTATATACTGGCCTGAATAGATTCAAAAATAGTTTGCAGCGCTTCAAAAGCGCGATCAGCGAGCGAAAGCGCCCACGCGCCGCAGCATTTCACATGTGAGAGGCCAGTCCGCCGGCTGAGGAGCGGTAGGGTCGCAGCGCCACGATCGCGCAGCGAAGGCAGACAGGAAACACCTTCAGCGCACAGGGCGTACAAAGCGCGAACCGCCGCCGCTACTCGAGCCCAGCCGTGCCACACTAAGGAGGGTTTGTCGTAGCGCCGCCAGGTGGCGGCTCTGCGCGATCTCTCGTACAATGATGAGTACAAGTATCTTGGGGTGTGGATAAATAACGGTGCTTGTAAAAATGCAGCTGTCATGAAAAAATAGGGCACTGTGGAATTACAATAGGTATGAAGTGGCAAGAGGGATCTGGAAAGGGGTGATGGTTCCTAGTCTGGCTTTCAGCAATGCGGTCCTGTGCATGAGACCAGGTGTTTAAGCAAGGTAAGAAATCAAACAACGCGGCGTAGGGAGGCTAGCTTTGGGAGTACATGGCAATACACCAAATCAGGGCGTACAGGGTGATATGGGATGGGCGTCGTTCGAGAGCAGAGAAGCTAGCAGTACGATAGCATTTGAGGAGCGACTGAGAAAAATGGGGGAAAAGCAGTGGGCTTGGAAACTTTTAAGGTACCTGTACATAAGTAATGTTGATACGAAATGAAGAAAGCGAACTAGAAAATTGACAAGCAAATATCTGGACAGCAGTAGGGGGGCAAGTCAGCAATTATCGGCTAAGAAAAAGGTTGAAGAAACAGGGAGGGCTCTGTGGAAAACAGGGATGCTGACGAAATCGGCACTAGGAACATACAGGATCTTTAAACAGGGAATTGCTTAAGAAAAAATCTATGATAATTGTAGGGGAAGCTCTTTGTTGCTTGAGGCCAGGACGGGAGTTTTGCGGACTAAGACATATTGAGTCAGGTACCACGAGATAGACACGTTGTGCGTTGCGTGCGGAGAGGAGGAGGAAATGGCTGAACACTTGATACTTTTCTGTAAATGGCTTCACCCTAGAGTGGAAAGCAGCGAGGCTGATTTATCCAAGGCATTGGGGTTTAAGGACAGTGAATGTAAAGTAGATTTTAAGGGGGTAGAAGTAACCAAGCGAAGGTTATCTGATTGGTGGCTAAAATCAAGACGAGTAAAATTTCACAAGTCATGGCTATAGGTGGCTTGAACCACCACCTGATTTAAAGGGTCCATCCATCCATCCATCCATCCATCCATCCATCCATCCATCCATCCATCCATCCATCCATCCATCCATCCATCCATCCATCCGTCCGTCCGTCCGTCCGTCCGTCCGTCCGTCCGTCCGTCCGTCCGTCCGTCCATCCATCCATCCATCCATCCATCCATCCATCCATCCATCCATCCATCCATCCATCCATCCAATGACTCTAATCTCGCGTAAGGCTGCGTAAGGTGCCTGGATGTCCGCTGGCCTCCACTTTATTCTCGATACGATGGCGAATCAGGGAAATTGAGTGCTCAGCGACGCGGAGGTGGAGAACGGCGGCGAACAGACGGGCGGCGATCGGAGGAGTCGAGGGTCTCGGGAGCCAAAGTACGGTGAAAGGGCTGGGGAAGGCGTAGGCGCAGCCGCGAGGGTCGGCATCGTCAGCGGGGTCAGAATGTCGCAGTTAAAGTCGTGTCAACGACGCATCACGTGGCCTGCAATGCCGTAGGCATTAACTGGAGGTTGTCCGATGTGCGTCATAGGCGAAAACGTTGGGTAGGTGGTCGGGCGGGAGCAAATGGGCTCGACGGGGGAGGTCGAAACTAATGATGTCTTCGACTGGTCACTCCCGCGATCCGGTTAGGATCTGGCAGAGTGGGAGCCGCACTCGCTCCGAGCGCATAGCGAGACTAGTCAAGCCGAATGATTTTAGAGCGGAAGCGCAGGAGGCAGAAGGTGGGCGTAATTACCGGAACCACTACGCTGCACCGCTGCTGATGACAACAGTAGCCGCACGTAAGGTTCCTTGATTACCTTTAGCCACACGTTGCCGCACACAGTTTGCATCGCGGTTGCCGCTTAGCCTGTATCGATCGCTACCCCGGCTTTTCGTCCCACGGGACGCTCATTTTTCGAACATCGCCTTGTGGATCGCACTGTCGTCCTCGTCTGAGCTGCTGCTGGGATCGCTGTTGTCATGCGACAGCAACACAGACCGCGTTCCTAGCGTAGCTATTCGGCGTCTCTTGGACATTTTTCCTCACACAGCGCGGCACCCGCAAAACGCAACACAGCAAGGACGCTACTGATGCGTCAAAAGCCTACACTTACTTCTGCCTACGCGCAGGGGACGCCGAGGCCTCGCGAAATGGCGGAAGTGGCTCTGTTACGTGAACTCATCTCGAAGCCGCCCTCCGACTTTTTTATCGGAGCGCGTCACAGCGCTCTGAGCTGGAGGCGAACGCTCAGAAAGAACCAGCCGAATGTAGTCAGAGCGGCCGGTTTCGACCAGCCGAATGTGCGGTCGCCTCTCAGAGCTGTCTAGAGCGGTCTAAAGCGACCAGCCGAAGACACCATAAACAAACGCTTTATGGCGGGGCTGCCTGACGGCTTCGGCGTAGGTAAGCGGCGCAGCAACGGGAGGCTGGAAGCAAACAGCTGGTGGCTCGAACACCTAGCTGCTCCCGGATCACATGCGCTGAGCGTCGTAGCCAAGTCAGATGGAGGACTCGGGATAGAGGGGAGAAGCGATAGCTGCCTAACCTCCTCAAGGACAAACTACTTGATCTAGAACAGCGAGCTGTCCTCTGTCGCAGCGGAAGGTTGATAAGTGAATTGGTTGCGCAGAGGGTTGCTGACTGAAAATTCGACGTTGGGAAGGGTCACCCTTCCCAGGTGAGCAGAGCAGGAAAACGAAGGTCCGGGCTCAAATAGTTCGCCTTCTCGTCTCGCGCTTTGCGTCGGCGCTGCCGCTGCTGATACTCTTCCTCTTCGCACAAGTATTTTTTTAAGCATTCGTTATCCTACTTTTCAATCACTCATCGCTCACTCTGGGGGAGAGTGCAGCTCAAACCTAATTCAGGCCACGAAGCCGCAGTATACTGCGGCGGTGTCGTTATGATTGCGCGCTTGCTGTGTACTAACCTGCACATATTTTTTATTGTATTGGCGCCCATTATTTTAACGTGATTGAAGCTGCGTACAGTCACCATGGCGCTATGCTCTAGCAATATGTTGGCACTGAAATGGAAGCGGCCGCCATGGCACCGGCAGAAAGCAGACCGTGACTGCAGGTGGCGCCCGTCACTGCAGCGATCCTCATAGTCTGGAGCACAGCAGCAATGGTGTCGGCCAATCACACAACGCTCTAATGCGAGAATATCACCTCGTACTCGGCCCCCAATCTGCTGGCGCCAGCTGTAGCTCCCACTCGAGGGCTGAAAAGTAGCAAGCACGAATACGGATAGCCACTGCGATTACAAAAGGTGGACAGAAACGAGGAGGACGTCAGCGCGCCATTTCGAGAATCCTCTCCTGGCGGAACCTATGCGGTCCTGAAACCTGGGAACGCAGCCTGCCAGTCACGTGACTTCCTGATAGTATATAAAACACCCGCTGCAAGGGTCGCGTGCCCGCAGTCGCCGACGACGAGCGCGATCTGTAGCTTGGCTGACGCTGCACTTCACCCGGCGACTCGGACCAGTACAAGGCGCGCCCAACCGGTAAGATAACGCTTGATTTCGGCATTGAGCCCAGTTCCGTTTAGATGAGACGTGTGTCATGCTTTACTTCAATCAATGAAGGAACTCATACGCCGTTCTTCGAATCACTTGCTCAGTAAAATAGCTTGAATGTGGGAACGCCGGCTTTCGGCATTTTTTTTTTATCCTAATGTCGAGAACGAAAGGGAATATGTGCGCAGCACCTCGACTGCAACGCATCGGCTAAGAATGGCGTATATAGCTACGTAGATACTTGTACAGGCTTTGTCGGTGCTTAATGTTACTGTGCTTCGTGGTTCTAGTATAGCTGCACTGCGCTCCTTTGACTGTTCTCTTCCTTACCACTGCGCAGTCCTGCCATGGCAAGCCGGGGAGCCGGAGCCAAGACGTCCAAGGCACCGAAAGCAAAGTCACGCTCGGCCCGTGCGGGCTTGCAATTCCCGGTGGGACGCATCCACCGGCTGCTGCGCAAGGGAAACTACGCGGAGCGGGTGGGAGCCGGAGCCCCAGTCTACATGGCCGCGGTGCTCGAGTACCTCGCTGCGGAGGTGCTGGAGCTCGCCGGCAACGCGGCGCGAGACAACAACAAGACCCGGATCACGCCGCGTCACATCCAGCTGGCTGTGCGCAACGACGAGGAACTCAGCAAGCTGCTGTCCGGTGTCACCATATCCGAGGGCGGTGTGCTGCCCCACATTCCGGCAGAGCTCCTCCCGAAGAAGTCCGGTGGCCCCTCGCACAACGGCCGCAAAGGCGAACCAGGAGCCGCGAGCCAAGACTACTGATTTGATTTGAGCACGTTTTCCGCTCTAACGGCTCTCAATAAAGTAAGTTGGTTGTCCATAGGTAATCTGCGTACCGCACGACGCCGCACACAGTCATGCGCTTCCTTCCTAGCCTCGTCGAACTGATCGCCAAAACACGGACAAACTGCCTTATTCGTCAGTGTTTCATTGCCTCTTAATTAAGCCGCCGCGGTGCACTGTAAAAAAATTCCGTACCTATAACGTAGACTATGTATGTTTTAAATACAGAACCACTTCTGCTTTCAATGAAATGTAGGGAATGACCGTATATTCAGTCCAGTATTGAAGGAAGCGTCCGTGTTCCTCTGTAGTCGTTGCAGGGAAAAATACTAAACATTCAATTTAAGGGATCAAAACTTAACACGACAGGACGGTTGACCCCATCGACTATGTGTTGCACCAAATGCACTAATAACTTGCTTAAAGGCAGCAAAAACAGAAGATGCTTATGATGTGACGCCACTTTTACACGATGAACTGCTGGCCCGCGGACTATAGGCATCACATGACATCCGATTTTTTATTTGTCTGGTTTACTCTTAGCCAACAATGTCCGCAAACTAGCATGGCGAACGACCGTGAGCATGTCTAATGTGATTAACACAATGAAGAGCCGAGGAAGGGTGATAACGCATTACGTTGCTTCAAGGTTGAGTGATTGGTACAAATTGTGAGCAACGTTAAATAACAAAGGCCTTAATTTGCTATAATGTTAAAAGCTGACTTGATGAAAATATTTTTCGCTACATTGCTAGCCACATGATAGAGTAACATGTAATAAAAATGTTACTGCAACATTTGTTTCCTGTGAGAAATGCTGCATAATGAGGTCAACTGTTAGAAAACATTTAGACACAGACAATGGTTGGACAACTTCTCCAAAGTGAAACTGAACACCAGCTGAAAGTACATTGCAAACATGATGAAAGTGCACAATTTGAAAGCCGAATTTCCATCTGCCATTTGGTAAGGAAATAAACAACTGAGTAAACCAAAAGCATGGGCAAACAAATCTGTGAATGCAGTGCAATGTAGCAGTTACATCTTTGCTACACAACCATTAATCAAAAACACCAACTCCTTCATGGATAACAAAAGCACCGACACAACAACATATTGCTCAATGCAATGTTTAATTTAGTAGGTACCTATTGCCGCCCATTCATGCCTGCTCTTCCTGCAGATAAATGAAACGCCACCAAAAAGCAGCGAGCAGCCATAATTGCTGCAGTGACAAGGAGGATGTGCACCATCGATGCTGTTCCCCCATCCCGAGTAGGAAATAATAGCAGTTTTTTCTGGAAATACTCTGAAAGCACGAATTTTCTATCCATCGTTTACTTAGCTTGCACTGACACGACCCATTGTGTACTCGGTACCTTTGACAAACAAGGGGCCAGCCGATAGGCACACAAGACTGTAGAACCTTGCTGACTTGCAAAAAATCAATGCACAGAAAGAAAAAGCTGACAAAAAAATAAGGAATTCCTTATTTGCACTTTTTATACAATACTAAGAATTGTGGCTAAGATATGGCATGAACATTGTTTTTTTCTGTTCACTTAAACTTTCCAGCCTGTGCTAGCATATTACTGTGATGTAAATAATGAAGCATGCCAGCACTGTACAATATGCTGTAACACTTATGAAATACTCCCCTTCAAGGCTACCGCATGCCTCTTACATGCGGTAAAGTTTAAATCTGCCAAACTAGCTAGTCTGCAAGATGAGACGCCAAGCCTCTGACATCTGGCGATGTGTACCTCCCATGTAATTAGAGTGATTGGAGATGCTCCTTTTTGATGGCATTTCAGTTGCTGGGTGTGGAAGGACCAGATAAGAAGGGCAACAACTAGACACCAACTTTTTAAGCAACATCACAATAAGCAATGTGCCTTAGCTTTCCATCTGTCCAAAAAGGAGTTTCATTTTCTATGTTCTGTGTACACACAACTGCTTGCATGTGCACATTTTGGCTTGCTGGGAGGTGCTTTCCTCTGTTAAACTAGTTTTAACTCTGGCCTCAGTCTTCTGCGCCTTCTTAATTTTTTGCTAGCGTTCACCTTAAGTCGCGTACAAACTCACGCAGATCTCCACTTTTCTACGTTTCCAGCTGTCACATCTTCTCTGCCTTCGTCATGTCCACCACTGCATCCAATGCCTTCAAGTCTGCTGTGTACAATCATTTTAATTAATCTGCCTACACATGTATTTATGTTAGTTGCTCTCCTCTCTTCGATGCCAATTGGCCCTGAGAGTAAATAAGTGAAATGGTAGTCTAATCTAGGTCTGAGCAATCACGCATTATGTTGAGTTTATTTTACCACGTTGGCCAGTAGAGAGTGGAAGGAAAAAAAGCTGCTAAGTGGAGCTCGACATGCCTCTCGACCCCTACACTGGAAAGCAGCAGACACCAAGGCATACGTAATCACCAACAACAACAGAACATGACAAGTGTGAAGTAATTCAGTAACGTTCGTCGCATTTACCACAGTGCATACTCGCTGCTCAGTAATTTATTACCTCATTAGACATTCTTCAGAGTGTACAATTATGTGTTTTGTTTGAACATGGCACCACAGTACAATGACAATCATTAACCTTGTGCCAACACAACATAAAATAAACTTCTGCCCAGTAAATGCATTGCTTACAGTGCCACCACGGCACCTGTTTAGAAAATAAGCTCAAAATATTAGTGACATTAAATTTGAGCAGACGGTAATTCCCCTACCCCCTCCCTAAAAAAATGAAAAAGGGTGCTCTTCCGACGGTACGTTTGTACGCTGTAATATTTGCGAGTCCAACTAACTGTGAAATTCAGATATAGATAATTAACGCCAAAGCATTCGGTTGAATGCGAGGCGCCAGGGCGCGGGCAAACAGTAATCGTCTTCAGGTATCCACTGGTGCCACGCCCTGAGGGCCACTGCTCGGCGAATACCATTCATGGCCACGTTCACATCCAACAAGCTTGTCACAAACATCACACAGGTGATGATGCAGCAGCAGTTCATCATTGCTGTTGGCCAGTGCTGAATTTTTTGGCGTGATAAACGGAATCATCCACCGAAACGCGCGTCGACTGTTACTCGCCAGATTCTTGCAGTCCCACGAGGGAGAGCAGCTTTTCCGTCGGCTTCAAGTCTCCTCTTTCGTGCAGGGCCACTGGCATTGTAACGCACATTCTGCATGATCGTTTTACTACGCACCGATGCCGCACGGGACAGCGAGCTGTTGTATGTACGCTCCAATGCAGCGTTCCGGCCACACACATACACACACACACATACTAAAGACACGCAACGCACAGGACGCACGCAGCGAACACGGAAGAACAAAAAACCATTCCATTGCGCCTGTTCACTCAACTCCACACTGCGCTAACTGCGCACATGTTTCCGACTGCGGGCTCGGCTAGCGCTTCGACTTCGCCATGGCTAGCCATGGCCAAGCTGCGCTGCCGCTGGTGGTAATAACGTTCATGCAACGAAAAGAAAAAACAATATATCAAACGATTCAGGTTGTCAGCTAAAAAAGCTACCGTAAAATTAAATACATCTTATATGTTTTTACCGTTGTGCGCCTTTGCGACATCAGCGACGTGAGCTTGAGCGCGAATACGCGAATGGCGCTATGAATTTCCCGTGTTGCTCCGTAAATTGCAAATGGCGCGGCCAGCGCGGCTGCGCCGCTAACTTTTAGACATGCTTGCAGAGGTAATCGGTGCGAACAGTTGGAAGTTCAGTCGACTGGAATTGCTCAAGGAAAGTCAGCGGCACTGCATTTTTATTGTTTCTGTGCATTGCGAGTGACTGGCGGCAGCCACTCGGCAACGTCTCCGGTTTGGCGAACTTGTGAGAAGGTGAGCTCTTTGTTCTCAAATTTTGAAAGCGGTTTTTTGTTTGTATTGTAACCCTGCGTCTCGTCGCATGTTATGTTCACGATAACATCAGTACAACGTGCATGCGCTTTCTGTCTCTATTTAGAGTAATATTGGTCGATCAGCGTAAACTTTTGGATTCAATTAAGCACGAACTGTCCATGTTGGTACTGCGTGTCGAATGTGTTTTGAGATGATTCTGAGCGGGAGATGGTGTTCTGATAATTTGTGTACTACCAGATATAGTCTAGACATTTGAAACCATTTATCACACTGAAACAAAGTTGGAAAACTGTTTTGTGTTCATCTGCTGTCCTTAAACTTGACTTTTCGGCAATCATTCGCATGGCTCTTTTGGATCTGGAAAATTGACTACTGTTGCCAGGGGTGCCTGGTAGCAGAGCTCCTGGGGACGCCCAGTGGGTCATTTGTTTGTCCAAGTGCCCAGTACCAAAGGTACCATTCCTGACATTTTTTCCCAGTCCGTTAACCGCATATTCCTTGCAAAGATTACAGTATGTAATCAGGTAGTAAAAAAATTGGTAACTTTTGCATATTTCAGAACAGTTCAGAGAAATGCACATGCAGCATCAGTATTCTCTCGGTAGAATTTCTGAGACCTGGATTCATTTCTTCTAGGACTGTGGCAAGCAGTAGGTCATGTACATAAATTTATTTTCCTCTGGTGCAAAGTAAAGAGTGCAAACGTCATAAGACAAGTCTCTAGTCTGTTTCATTCTCACTGCATTTGGCCAAAGCATAATATGAAATGCTGTATGTTTTATGCCCTAGTTTCCTTTACATTTTGAGCAGTAGATATTGACAGTGAATAGCAAGGCAACTCCACTCGCTGACGGTTTTGCCTTCGGCAGCAAAACAGGGAATACCTTACCCCATGTGTTATCTCGACAGACTGAAAACTGCGATGGACAGCTGCGTCCACAGCTGCTATCACCTCCCAAGTGCATGCGCTCGTAAGACACATAATAACTCTGGATTGCCATTAACATAGCCTTGCTCATTGCAGTTGCCGATAAACACCTCATAAGTGGTACTATTATGCACTCTTTTCTTTGGCACTATGTATGAGCTTCTGTTTTCGCGCTTTCTAGAAATAATGCATGCAGTTTTGAACTGCGAAAAGAGAATTTACGTTTAACTAGATTGTCATGTCAGTATGTTACAGCCAAATTGTACATTGATGTCAGTGCTGGTGGTTTCTTTTCATTATTTTAGGAGAATGTTATAATTTTACCTATAGCAAATAATAGCCCTCACTAATTAGCTGATTTTGTCATGTCCAGTATTCTGATATGCTAAGCCACCAAAGCATGATTCAGAATGTTGTCAGAACTAAAGGCACTGAGTCTTTCGTGTCAGTAAAAAATGTGCTTTATACCCCTGTCACATGGCATTCCTCGAAGGCCTTTCCAGCAAAGGCACCATTTTTCACCAAAGGAGCGAAAGCTTAAAGGAGCAGTGATGCAGCTACACGGTGCAGCCCAAAGGTGAAAGTCGTTCAGGCTTAGCACCCGCTGCTATACTCGAGGTGCCTGAAGTGAGTGTTCTAAAATTAAAGTGGTGTATTCTGTTCATTCGTTGAGCTTTGACAATTTTTTATTCTGATTGCTTCCTTAAAAGTACTGCAACAGCTACTCTCATCAGCAGGAGCAGGTTTTGTACGTGTATTGCCTTGGCCTCCATGGGCGCTTGGTGTTGCCGCAACACTTTCACTGTCTTGAAATTTGAACATAAAACATAAACACCCGTACAAAAACCAAAGCCAGACACACCTTTCGTATTTGAAAAAAATGTTTTCAAACATTATTAGCTTATGTATTTTTTTTATTGCTTTTACTTTTTGACTTTGGATGGTACTGCGATCACAGCTTCTCGAATGCCGCGTCTTCGGGCTCTGAAGGTCTCGGTTGAGCGCCTTCGCCTCCAAGGCCCTTAGCGACAAAGGCGCAACATTTGTACCGGGTAGCTGCACTCCTTACGCATTTGGATATGATTCTCAAAGGCCTTTGCGGTGCCCGTGTGACAGGGGTATTAGTGTGGTATGGCTGCTTGAACACCTGTCCCTGGTATCTCACAAACTGAATAAGGAAGGGAAAAGCCTCAGGGTGCTTGCCGACGTTTCGACAAGAGGACTTGTCTTTGTCTGGCAAAGTGTTCATCATTGGTGGGGTTTAAATAAGGTTTTCACTTCGAGGCGAAAGGACTGTTGTGTGGTACGAGGGTGCGATATGGGAAGGGCATTACGATGGGGAGCATGAACCTTGACCAGGCATGATAGCTGCTAAAGAAGATTAACCGGTTGACCTGCAAAACTGTGAAAACAAAAAAGCCCAATTCAGTAGAAACGAATCTCGGGGTATGGAGTGTGGATAGTGGGCTTGAATGGCTTTATGTCCAGCCACAACAGGTGGCTTGGTATGGCTGGCTGCCTTTTCCTGAAAAACTAGGATAAAGGAATTAAGGAGCATGGCAGAATAAAATACCAGGGGGGGTGAGGGGGCAAAATAATTTGAAGTAAAAAGAGAAAATGAGGGCAGGTTCGGAGAAAAGGAAAAAAGAAGGGGGAGGAGTATGGCAGCCAAGGTTCCGAGAAGTGATGTCAGGAGGTGCAGGGCGTAAGGTTAAAGTATAACGATAAATTAAAGAAAGCAGGAAAGGAGGGGGAAAATGTGGGTTGGGAAACCTCTGACCATGTGCAAGGCCTTTTCAAATAATTATGCCAATTCCGGAATGTACAGAGCTGGCCACATTTAGTGCAAACATGTGAGCGCATGGCCGCACTCTTTAGAGGTCCACTGTGTGCGGCGCAGCCACTCATCGCTGCAAAATGGCGCAAGAGGAGATGCACCTGGATGTGGTGCTTCGTGTCATGTTACACTTCGATGTGTGGCAATGTCAGACACAGTGGCCCAAAGAGCACAGCCATGTGCTCGCGTGTTCGCACTAAGAGTGGACAACCCTGTACTTGATTCTAAGTTTCCTCTGTATATGTTAACCCCAGATGAAAACAAGTTGTCTTGTCGAAACGGCAAGCACCCTGAGATTTTTCCTTCCCTTGTTCACTTTTTGAGTATCAAGAAACCATCTGCCTACTCTCTCTGTACCATGCACTCCACATCTTGTACGGTTATCTTTGTATACACCAGTGATAAATCATGAAGGAAATCAAGGGATTTGTATTGCTTAACACTTACTTTAAAGCTATATCATGAGGGTATAGTTGAAAATGTGCTACGGGGGGGGCTTGGTTGTGTGTCGTGACTGGTTTCTCTTTATCAGGGCTACTTGACAGCCACCATGAAACGCAGGCTTTTGAAAAGTCGTTCCTCATATAAAAGAGCGTTTCCACTGTTACAATGGAAATGTTATTTGCTAAAAACTTCAATCATTGCAGTTCAGGGATTGATATTTTTCAAATAACTAACCTGAAGTTCAAAACATGCAGAAGGAACTATGTAACTTTTTTCCTGCCTTAAAAACCCAGTACTTATTTGCCAGTTTCAGCAAGCAGAGGTCTGTTTCATGGCACATACTTTCCACTACCTTGCATGAAAATTGTGCAGTACAGGCCCACCATAAAACTAGGGGCATAGTATACTGCTTGTATGCAACTACTTTGGCGTTAGACCATGCATAGCATGGTCTTAAAGTTATTCTTTTCATTTGCAACTGGTTCATAAAAGGCCTATTCTGGCAAAAGGCATTTAGCAAAATTATCTTCCTCTGAATGCTTCTAAGGATAACTTTAGTTCATTCAGGAAAATATATATTGACAATATCTCTTAAAGGCATGATTGTCCATATTAGCTCTTGTTACCTCACAGTATTTAGTTTTGTGCCTCCAGCATCACTGACTTGCATCATATGTTAAATAGAGTAGTAAAAAGCTCGCTGTTAGTTTAAACCACAACTCATGATGGGGCTGTGCACTTTTTGTTGTGTTACATGAAATATACTTATGTATGAAACAATTTCTTTCAGCTGCACCTCACATGATTCAAATTCCATCAGAAGAAAGGCTGCAACACAACATTGCTCACTACCTGTTGCTTTCCCAGCACATAACATGCCATAACAGCACATAGCAGGTAAGATGTGAACAAAAACAGTGCATGTATATGTTCCACACATGCATTTTGTGTACTACCAACACTATGATATGATTAACTATGTCATGTAAGAGAGAGCACACAAATCATTTTTTGTATATATTGCAGCATGGTTATTTCAAGTTTTAAACTGGCCATTGAAACGACCCATTGTATCACCGCTGGTTACCCGATGGCACTGGGGATCGAACTCCACACCTACCGCTTGCGAGGCAGATGCTCGGACCACTAGGCCACTCCTGCGGTCCCCCCACTGATGTTGCTTACACCAGGCGCTGTTAAAGCCCCGGTATGTATGTTAAATGCATTTTAGAAAACCATTCACTTCCAAAGTACCATTTCATCTTTATAGCAAAACCACAGTTCGCCTAGCTAGACAAACCTGCTGCATACAAGCCAGCAGAAGGGTTGCACATACATGCTTCGTTAGGAAAACATAAAAATCAAGCAGAGCCTGCCCTTCATGGTGCATTATACCCTGATTTTGAGCAATGATCAAGATAGGCAGATGGTCATTTCATTGAACTTTTGCATGATACATTCGTAGAATCGAAAAGACAAGTACTATTGCAAAATCTTCAAACAGTGTTTATTCTCAGAGAAAACATATCATGAAAAAAGTGTTGGATTAGTTATGGTGCACCTTGTATGGGGAAAGGGGCTCCCACTTTGTGAAAGGCTTAATTTTGGAATAACGACAGCGTTTAAACTAGTTGGGTTACCATGTTTAGATAGTGGATGTGCTCAAAAAGACACTGGAAGTAAGCGCACTGTGTGGAAATCTCTGTATCCTAGTCTTTTCGAGCGCTTTCACGATCTAAACTTAATTTTGCAAGAGAGCAAGGAAAACAAATATTTAAATTCTGATAATTAAGGATAAAAGATCATGTTTCATTGTGTTGCTTAAAGTGTACATTGTATCACTATTGCTGTATTGCAGCACTTCTGTCGTTGCCTTGCATTGCAGCCTCTTGACTTTTGTTTATATAATAGGCAGTCCTTTTTTTCATTCGATTGCAACACTTTAGGAGTTACTACAGAGTTGCGTGGTAGCGAACTCTCAGATTAACGGTTTGTATTATTACGCCCGCATAACTTGCTAAGTGTTTCACTGCAGTCTTGTTACTAGAACAGCCTCTTGAAAGTATTCAGCCTGGTGGTCATTGAGGGTGACTGTTCACATATCAAAATGCCGGATCAGCTGTATACTCTTTACAGCTACCAGAACTATGGTACATTTCATGACATGCTGGCTGAAGAGTGCTGGAGCACCAGACTGGGGATTTGGATGAAACAATTTTCAAATGTGTGCTCGGTATCACGCTGTTTTGTTCCAGTTGTGGAGAGGTTTTCTTTTCATATTTGTTCTGTCAAACATTTAAATTTTGGGCAATATGTTGTTGCCTTTATCTTGTGTTCTCTTTGTTGTTGAGGTTTAGTATTTTTGGCACAAGCACTCCACTCTATTACTTTTCAGTATAATTTAAAATTTGTAGGGCACGTCATGAAGAATAATACTTCTACTTGAATAATCTGCATGTGTTTATGTTCTCATTGTTGATATAAAAACTTAGTTGAGACAGCTTGTATTTTAGCTCTGGCTAGAATTTTTAGGAGAGCCTTAGTAACATAATCACATGACCAACACAAACTTGGTATTATTGTTTGTGCAATGAAAAACAGTTTTAAAATAGTTATTAACAGCTGTCAGTGTAGGACTGGCCTAAAATGTTTTGTGCTCTATGTAGCTCTTCTCTGAGGCAGGATTAATTCATCTGCACCTGCAGCCTGATACCGCCAAGATACCAATTCTTGGGTGAACTTATGATTTTTTTTCACTGAGCAAACTTGCATCATCTTGAAGCATGGAACTTGAGCTGATTCTTAACAGCTCTAGTGTAGCGAATTTCATTATCCTCAATGCTTAGTTTACATTCACCTCAGGACAATGGCCTTTTCCAGTTTAATTATCTGTGTCTTGCACCAGCTACATGCCACACTATCAGAAATCACCTAATCCTATCTAGTGAGCTTATAATCAGCTATCTCCTGCTATATTTTCCTTAGGGTGAAATTCATTTTGTTGCGATACAATGCACAAGCTGTTTCCTGGCGTGGTGCTCAGCTTATCTGGAATGAAATGCTTGGGAAATGGGTCTCTGATTTCACCTTGAGTAGACGAAATTAACTTGTGCTAAGTCACTCTTTGGCCACAGATGCCCTTGTGCCATTAAAATCCATCAAATTCATTATGTTGCCCTAAGATACCATTGGTGATTCATTCTCTGCATTGTATGCCCTGGCCAGATCCATTTTCTTCTTTTAATTTCTGCCAGAATATTAACAACTTCCTTGTTCATCCCTGTTATGGTTTCACTTGGTCAGTTGTTCTATTAATAATTATAATCACTTTATTGAAAACATATTTTGGGCTAAATGGCATCAGGTTTGCCACTCTGCATAATGATATATATGTTTGGTCTTGTATGTCTTTACTTGTGTAGTAATGTTTATTTTGTGCTCACTGTCTAAACAACCTTATTTGCCTATGATATCCTAAGCCCTTCTATACCTATTTTCCTTCCCCCTGGCTCTTTTTCTTTTCAGTCATTCCTCCTCTTTCCTTTACACCGGCCATTGGTCACAAGGCTGCTGTGGGAACGACAGTCAGCACTGGGCCCTTTTTTGTTCATGGAACCTGCACTGCTACTATTAGCACATAGTACGTTATCAGTATTTTTGTGATACTGCATTTATTGTTATTTATGAAGTAGTTGGCTAAGGCAATGGTAGCAGTGTTGGATATTGCAATATATTAAGCATATATCTCACTTGCAATATATCAGTGTGTTCACTATTACACTACCCTCTATTTCTTTCAGTTCAGTTATTTGGCTATAGATATATTGTGCTGCTTTCCTAGTTTAGTCCACTCAAACTAAAACTTTGCTCTTTGTGTCACAGGTAGAATCTACAATGATTGCTGCTCTGTGTCTTGTAAGCAGGAGGCAGTGTTCAATGGAGCCATGAACTTTCCTTGGAATTGAAAAGCCTTTGCCATATTATGCGCTGAACCACGAGTGTGAAGAGGAAAATGTCATGCCTTGGATTTCTGCAGAGGTGAGCCATTGCGGTGAATCCACCAGCGCGAAAGACAGGGATGAGAAAGGAGACAAGACAGGTGCTGACTCGCGACTATAGTTTATTGGCGTGAATAGGGAATATATAAAAAGCCAAGCAATACCATAAACCATGTAGTTACAGATAAGCATACAGGACAACATGAGTCAAAAATCGCCCTCAACATTTCCCTGATCGAGGTAGTCCAACTCATTGTGTGTTAACACGATAGACAAAACACACATTCTTCACGGAGTCATAAGATGTGTCTAGCCTCGATAATCTCCCATTTAATCTCTCTGAATTTACTGCCAAAATGCGTGTTGCCAAAAGGAAAGGGTAGCAGACTTCACATCCCGTGCAATGTACAGCAGAGTTACCCCAACCACCTAGCCAAGCCCCTACCCTCTTGTGTTCCTGTAGTCTTACATTCATACACCTTCCAGTTGCACCTACGTAAACCAGACTACAAGATAATAATATTTGATACCACATTCATTTTACAAGGTACATATACATTTCACTCTACACGTGTACTTTTCTCGAGCCACATTCACAGAATTATTCTTAAAATTTTACATGCTTTAGACAACGTATTAGGGGCCGAGAAAGCCACTTTTACATCATACCTTCTGGCCACATTTTTCAAATTTTGCGACAATTTATGTACATACGGTAACACAACTGGTCTTTTGGCATCTCGCTGGCTGGCCCCAGCCAGATTGTGCCGGTCGCCGCAAAACTGTCTCAGCTTCTTTAACAATTTATCATATGCTCTTGCAGTAACAAGGTTTGGAAATCCTGCGTTCGTTAACCTTAAAATCTGCTCTTGGAAACTAGTCGTCATGCTGTGAAAGCATAATTTCATCAATTCTGAGCCCGCGCTAGAAAGTGCAATGCTATCTTTCACTAGTTTGGAATGGTCGACATGTAGCCAGGTAGCAGCTTAACACTCGCCAGCACACATGAAGTGTGCTGAACATCAAGGTAAGGTCCAGAAACCACAGCTCTTTTTCTTGGGACATTTGCTCCAAGGTAAACCTGAGATAAAGGCCTTGCTCCTTAAACAACTTGAGAAGATGTACAGGTCCCGAACTATCACAACCTTTATAAAAGACCAGAAAATCATCGACATAGCAAAAGATTTTTCCCCCAGCCCATGCACATTCTAGACAATTATTCTATCCACCCTACTCAAGAAAATATTGCTTAGCACAAGGTCAACCTTTGAACCACTACATATTCGAGACTTTAGAACACATACCGCACTGCACTACTCTACAAACATGCTCTTCAAATAAATGCTATTCAATAACATGCTCTTCAGATAAACTTCAGAAAAGGATTCATGCAAAATTATCTCTGGTTATTTGCAAAAGCATCTGTCTACTTCGCATCTTGAAGATCCATTTCTTGTACTCGATTCGCAGTGTGGTTGAGTATCTTAAGAATGACAATCCAGCGGATTGTCTTGTGATTAGTGTCGATGTAGAACTATTTTATTCTATCCCGTATGAAGATCTTGTGAAAAGCTTATGAATGTGTATATCGGAGCACAACGATGAGCTCGTGTTTAGGAATGGGTGTGTAACATGTCTTTTTTGGCACTTGCCTCCTTTTATTTGAAGTGAAGAGCATGTTTGTGGAGTATGGCAGTGCGGCATATGTTCAAAAGTCTGTTAAATGTATCGATTCGAAGGTTGCCCCTGTGCTAAGCAATATTCTCTTAAGCAGGGTGGAAGGAATGATTGCCAAGAAATTGCATGGGCTGGGGGAAATCTTTCGCTACGTCTATGATTTTTTGGTCTTTTACAAAGGTTGTGATAGTGTGGGACCTGTACATATTGTGAACTTGTTTAAGGAGCAAGGCCTTTGTCTTAAGTTTACCTTGGAGAAAATGTCCCAACAAAAAGAGCTGCGGTTTCTGAACCTTACCTTGATGTTCTGCACACGCCATGTGTGCTAGCGATATTCACCCAGGAGTGTTAAGCAGCTACTTGACTGTTGGTCGAACGATTCTAAGCTAGTGAAAGATAGCATTGCGTCGTCAAGTCTAGGCTCGGTATTGGTGAAGCCATGCTTTTACAGCGTGACAACTGGTTTCCAAGAGAAGATTTTAAGGCTAATGAAAGCATGATTTCCCAACCATGCTATTGCAGAAGCGTGCGATAAATTGTTAAAGCCGAGCATATAAGATTGGGCAAGTTGGTCTGACATGCTAAAGATAAGAATGGCGCAGCATCAAGTTACGAGGACAACAGGAGAGCACACCCATGCACAAGTGCCATCCTTGGAGCGGATGCAGAATCTAAGAGCGTGTACTTGACATTCAGCGTTGGCAGCCAAGGATCAGGCTCGTTCAATCTTTAGCGTTCAAATCCGTGTTTCCTTGACTGTCAACGCTGAATGTCAAGCACGCGCTCTTGGATTTTGTATCTGCTCCAGGGTTGGCACTTGTGTGTGGGTGTGCTGTCCTGCTTTCCTCGTTACTTGATGCTGTGCCATTCTTCCCTTTAGCATGTTAAAAGCTGAAAAAACCCCTCGCAGGGTCTGGCATGATCAGGCTGGGGCCAGCCAGTGAGATGCCAAAAGACTGACTGTGTTGTTGCAGATTGTTGCAAAATTTGAAAACTGTGGCCAGAAGGTATGATGTAAAAATGGTGTGTTCGGCCCCTAATAAGTTGTCTACAATCTGTAAAATTGTTAATAATTTTGTGAATTTCGTTAGGGAAAAGCACATGTGTCGAGTGAAACGTGGCAACATATATGTGCCTTGCAACCATTGCATGCATTGCATACCATTATCATGTGGTTGGGTATATGTTGGTGAAACTTGAATGTGTATCAATGTAAGACTACAGGAGCATGAGAGGTATTTGGATATTGGTAGGGGTTGTAACTTATCTGCATATTACAAGGGATGTGAAGGCTGCTAGCCATTCCTTTCGGCAACACGCATTTTGGCACTACGTTCACAGCAGATTAACCAGAAAATTATCGAGGCTAGACACATCTTATGACTCGGTGACGAATGTGTGAGTGTGCTGCCCATAGCGTTAACATGCAGCGGGTTGGACTGTCTAGATGAGAGGAATGTTAAGGGCAATCTTTTACTTATGTTGTGATGTAGCTTATGTGTAATTGTGTAGTTTGTGGCGTGTGGCTTTTCTGTATATACTCTGTTCACTTCAATAAACTTCAGTAGCGAGTCAGTGCCTGTTTTCTTTCTTTTCTCGTCCCTGTCTCGTGCTGATAGATTCAAGTACTTGTAGAGTAGATTCACTGAATTGTGTACTTGCAGAGGCTTGTGAAAAAATGAGAGGAATTTTCTTTCCTTTATGCGGAATGGAAGGTTGAAATTTTTTTACTTAAATGTTTGCAGCATTAAATTCTATTCGGAAAGGTAAAACCCACTTTATTGTACATTTTGTGTGCAATGGTGCCGGTGGCTGCATGCAACTGAAAACATTCGTCCAGGTTATCTAGCTAGCGTCCTTCTTCCTTGTGCCACATTTTCTGAAATAATATTTTGTCAGATTTATTTCAATCAGAATTTCTAAGAACATATTGGTGATCACATAATTTGGTGATCACATATGACATAATTCAAAGCGTGATCATTGGTATTTTTTAGTCTGGGGCAGTACAATGAGAAGTACATAGTATATAGTAAAATTAAATATGACCAGTCTAACATAAACAAAACTACTTTTTTTAAAGGAAAATTTTGCTACCGAAGTGCTGGAGTGACATGGCATTATGAAGACGTGGACAGTGTGCTGTATTCATGATGGCACGAGAACTTGCGTACAGTGCTTCAGGTAACTGGTGAGTACCTTGGTGCTGTGCTTCTGCTAATGTAGCCAAATTATGTTTTTAATCTAAGAGCGTATCTGAAAGCATAAGCAAAAATTGAGTAGTATTTAGATATTCTTGCACCAGATACCACTGTGAGAATTAGTTATTAATGATGTGTCTCACATGTACCCTTGTCTGCTGAATATAGTAAGCATGGCTTTCGAGCTGAGTGCCTCCGACGTATGAAAAAAAAATGGCCACTGGGCTGCTCCACAACGCGTGGAGCAGCCCAGTGTAGCACATTCAGGCTTCATGGAGTGGAGAATGAAGGCAGTAAATAATTTAAGAGTAGAAAACACAGCACAAACCACAGGACCAGGAAACTGACAGGACACACCGACCCTGATGACACTCTTTGCATGAAGGGTGTTATAAAGTTGCCTGTCATGTAGAGCAAGATGGAGGTCGCACAGGACGGGTGTTAAATATGAGTTGATGCAGACACCTGTCATTACGTAGTACTCACTGTAGAACTCGAGCAAGAAGCAAAGGTAACAGCTGAGCATGGCCACTCTTGTGCTTTCCTCCGCAAGCAATCTAGAATTGCACTTAGAAATCTTTTATGCTTTCTCTTGACATATACATCATTGCTGCATGTGGCGAGGAAAAGTACATACCCTTGATGTCAAGTGACAGTGAACTCACAGGGCTGGTAACAGCTCACTGAGGTGTTGTGGTATATCGACAGGGCACCTCATGAGAACAAAGAGCCCTTGAAGGAATTCTCTCAAAGTTTGTTGCCACATGGACCTCTTCGTAATCAATGACTCTAAAAGGCAAGCCTTCCTTTAGTGTCACAAAAAAAGGCCTAGGACATGGGTCTTTTTGCTTCTCCATTAGTGCCAAAATGTTTGCTAGCGAGATCTTTCGCAGATATATAATTATTTCACAAAATGTCAAGAAGGAGACTGAAGCTGCACCAATCAGTACCAGTAAAAAACTTATCACATCTGTTCAAAAAGCAGAAAGACTCATGCCTTCATCCTTATTTTGCATCAGACACATGAGGACACTTCGTCTTTCTGGGTCATCATTTTAAAAAGGTTCACATGGCAACGGCCTTTGGTTAAATTTCTGCCAAGAGCCCTTTTTTTGAAACTTGAGCATCCGTTCCTTGTGAGGCACACTGCAGAGATATTGGAATGCCATAATAAAAAGCGTCATAATCTGCCGCAATGGGCATGCCCGGGGACTTTCACTTCGTCTTGTCTTGCCTATAACAAATTGGATGGACGATAAATTCGGCAAGCGTCTCCCACCTTTTTCAGATGTTACCAATGTTCCTTGCTCGCTAAGTTGCGCATTTAGTACTATGTACAGAAAGGCACCTGCATTGAATTGCATCTGGCCCCCATCCTGAGCTACTTTCTATTTGCACAAAATGATAAGCAACTGTAAAGACTTTCATGCGCACAGTGCCGCCCGGGAAAGCGCATTTTGTCTGCTTCTTTCTGGACCTGTGGTTTTTACTGTTTACTGTTATGAGAAATGAATTTTGGGCAATAAATTATAACTGGTTGGTTCTTGGTGAATGGCTTTTGAAAGCTTCTACGAAAGCCGATTGTTCAATAGCGGATGGTTGAAATGTATTTATGAAATTTATATTTGGTGTTGTGTGACCACTAAATGAGGATTTTTTTTATGCTTTTCAGATGGATCTGACAGCAATGTGCAGATGTACAATGTGTGTAGTTTGCCATGAAAATAAAACGTATGTACTTGTACTCACCCAAACACTTACCACTCTTTCATTCTAAGCTGCATTCTTTGTACGTATGCACTACATAATATGCGTAAAGGAAAGCCTTGTACATAATACTTATTTCTTCGGCACCTGGACGGCTATATCTGCAGTGAACATTGCGGGCAGAAGCTATACGAAGACGCATGTTCATGTACTACAGAAAGTACATAATTACAATACAGATAATTTCCGCTCTAGATGAAATGACTTCCGAGTAAACGGAGGACGTATGCATACACATTGCAGAAACTTCAATAAGAACAAAACATAAGCATTCGTTGTGAAAAAACGATTTCGGTCTCGTGCATAGCATGGCTTAACTTTCCGTTACCAAGAATGTGACAGTCGTCATACGGAGTCTCTGTTTCTGACATTTAGTCCGTACCTCATGTTGCGGAAAACCCTCCGGCAACGCATTACCAGCGGGTTTCTCTGTACTGCGGAGCATTTTTTTTTACAGTGGTTATGGCGCTCTGCTGCTGGCCCGAAAGACGCGGGTTCGATCCCGGCCGCGGCGGTCGAATTTCGATGGAGGCGAAATTCTAGAGGCCTGTGCGCTGTGCGATGGCAGTGCACGTTAAAGAACCCCAGGTGGTCGAAATTTCCGGAGCCCTTCACTACGGCGTCTCTCATAGCCTTAGTCGCTTTGGAACGTTAAACCCCCATAAACCAGCCTCTTAATTGTACTATCGTGAGCAAAATCAAGGGACCCCTGCCAGCACGCGCCGGTCTCTGCACCAGGGGTGCTTCGTCAGGCGGCGCTCGTGTGCAGGGCCGGCAAGCGCAGGCAGCGGTATCTTAATTTTGCTCGCGAGAGTACGAGACCTTTAAGTATATACGGTTTGCAATCTGTTTCCCGAAAAAAAGAACGCTCATTCAGCGCCTGCTAACTCAATCGACAGTCTCGGACGAGCAGGTACGCCGGCGATATCTGCATGCAGAATCGGTAACCAGTAGAAGAGATCGGCAAAAGCGCCGACTCAGGTACTTGGAATTCATCTGTCACGCTTCTTTAATGCCTCGGTGACGCAAATCGCCGAGCACTGCCTGCTCTGCAGACGTGTTTCGCTGGCTCCTCTTTTCACCTTTCCACGGCGGAAATCGCTCTTTCTTACCCAGTCGAGGGCGCTCAATTTTGCGCTGCGTTGCGATCACGTGAAGGCGGAATTTCGTGGACGCCTCCGACAAAGAATGTCAGGCCGGTGCGTTGTTCGCTTGCAACCCCCCCCCCCCCCCCGCCCCAGAAAAGCGATATCTGCTTATTTTTAAACTTTAAATATCCCGTAGTGGCTGGTGTAATGCCACAGTGAATGCCAATAAAGAAAAATGGTAACAACGATATCCGAGCGCGGGGAGCGGGGCTTTCAATGCCGCAGCTGTCTCAAACGCGTCCCGTGACAAGCTTGTGGCCTCCGGGGCCTTGTCGTGCAGAACGCCGCCCCACAAGATTTCTGCCTTTGTTGAAAGAGCATCTTCTCGGTAGTATCTCTGTTTATGTTCTTATCGCGTCTCATCTGTCCATTTTCTCTGCCGGCTAGTTGCTCCCCGAGTCATGTACTTATAGATGGTTGAACAGTTTCTGCGCAAATCAAGTTGTCGCGCAGTCGACGATAGCCCCTAGTTTCGCACTATCGCCGACTGTGAGTCGGACGTTCGCTGAATGTCCTAGAACGGCGGAAGAACCGACGCATGCACTTCCGCCATCTCAAGCGGCAGCAGTGGCTTTCATTTATGTTGACCGGTGCATTCGGCACACCACGGAAACGGCTACTTGCGGTGGGTTCAGCGCCATCCGGCTGCCAAATGTGCTGCACGAATGTTCTGTTCGACATTCTGCAGCACTGATCACAGTGCTACTCATCGCTGGATTCCGCAAATCCCTCATCCTCGAGAGTCAGCTGCCCCTCACTACACCGAGGTAAGATATATCGCCGCGAGATGAACTCATCTGATGGCGTCTCCGGTTTATACGCATTTCCAGTGCATTCGCTTTCCTTGGTGAGTTCCTGTTGAAACTTTTATCGGCAACACAGTTTTAGCCACAATAGCAGTGTCTCTCCAAGGAGGGAGGCGGCAAGGGATGAGGTCACATGTGTGGACTCTGGCGCTGCAACACGCGTTGACCTTCAGCCGCGGTGTGGAGGGGCCATACGGCATATTCTTGCTTTCTAGAGTAGATGACTCTGTAAAGAGAGGAGGAAGGGGGGGGGGGGGCTGTGTGGGTGGAATTCCATGAAGGAAGCGCGAGCTTCTAAGTCTGTGACTGTCGGAGTGGCGTTTGATGCAGCGTCTCCTGTCTGTGAAGCTGGGTGCGCGTGAGGTGGAAGGGGGCATACCCGTAACATGCTCATGAGGCGCGGAAGCGTCGTAAACAATCCTGCAAGCGATGTCCCTGGTTCCTCAACTGCATTTGTGGGACGTGCGTTCGATTATGCGAACGAGCTTCTTTTTGTCACGAAGGGACAAGTTGGTAGATCCATTCTTGGGATCCTCCTACATGACATTTAAAGGCATATGCAAACGGCTTGTGTACACTTTTTTTTCACCCCTCACCTTGCAGCTCGTCGAGCCTCCATTAAGTGCGTAGTGAGTCTTGCTTTGTGGGTCGTGACACGTTCCTGTATGCAAATGATGCGGTGGGCGGTGAGCAGTGTTCTGGGTATGGCTACAGCCTAAGGAACTCTTGACTTCCGGATGTTCGGGCGGCATGAAAAATAGAATTCTCCTTATTAGTTTCGAAAACATGAACTTTAGTTTGCTTGATTATTAATTTTGAAAATACGAACTTTAGTTGGCTGTGAAGAAAAAAAAAGGTAGAGGCCTACTAAGTTTTAAAAGCTCATTAAGATCACGTCTTCCTCCACATAGATATGTTCGGTAGTCAGGATTTGGGGCTGCAAAAATCCTGAAGAAAACAGTAAATCGAATGCAAAATGTGTCGCACAGCGCGGTCAGTGAAAAAAAAAAGAGTCGAGCCTGTCAGGATTTCAACCTGGAATCTTCTGATCCGTGGTCAGACGGATTATCCGTTGCGCCACAGGCCAGGCTTTGATTTCTTTAGCATGACATTTGTAACAGTTAAAGTTTGTTCTATATACATTAACTATTTGCACAGTCTTTAGGAAGCGGTATGAAATCCAGTATAAAACTACACGTCCAGGCAACAAGGCTCTGGAACTGTTAACAAATGAACCATGAACAAAATCTTCAGGTAGCCATATCAATTCCATTTCACAAGACACGCCCAGACAGCGAAGCGCTGGAAAAGAGGCAAGAAGAGCACATCACACAGACAGAGTGCCACTCTGGTTTGAAGTCTGTTTGGGACATACCTTCCATGAGATGCGCAATAATTCGGCTGAAATGGGATTTTATTGACATAACAGATTCACGATGCCGGTACATCATGCGAGTTTTTCGTAGGCTGTGCAGTCCAACAAAAAAGAGCATGTCTAGAGGCCCATCAACACATTGCAGTACGGTAAGGTATACTTACAGTATGAGCAGTCACATTAATTTGCTTTTTCTACGTCATCTGTAAGACATCTCATGGAAGAGTATTGCGTCTTACAATTGATGAATCAATGCTGAGTGGCCTGCAAAACGTCACAGAGGCGGCGTCTTACCGAACACACAAAAATGCCCTTTAGAACACGAAGCGTTCTACCTGATCATCAGCATTGTTTGAAGTAGCGGCAAAGAGAGAGGCGTAATATTTTTAAAAATTCCGAAGTGATTTCTCAATTACTTGTGACCAGGGCAGCATCAGAGTACCGGGATTCGCTCAGCATCCGCGTGCCCGCGCACATAAAGCAAGGCCCGTCTAGTTGGGTCCTTGGAGTACAAAGCACGACTAGTGCGAGACCGCACACGAGCAACCCGAGAGCGTTCCGTGGCGAACTTTTGGAAGGGGCACTTCACAGTAGCAATTTCCTCTGTGTACCAGCCAGGCGCCTCGCACTCAAGTTCGTGTAGGTTATAAAGGCTCTTGAGAAACTGCTTCTCGTCGCCTTCTTTTTTTATGATAAGACCTTATAGAAGTGACCTCAATGGCAATGCCCCGAACTTCCTGCTTAGACACCTCCCATGCTGCAAATAATGGAATACACCTGGTGGTGCAAGATGGAAAACCTGTCCTCACTCGCTCTACAAAGTACTCCTATAGCTTATCAGCGAAGCAGTAAGCTTCCAAAGCGCCCAATGAGGCTGAAACTCTGGACGGGCGCATTCTCCATTCCGGCGAATGACCATATAATGAACGGAGAAAGAGATACCTGTTTGACATCGCACGAAACGCGCCGATTAAGGAGTGCTGCAGAGACATAAATCTGGCCAATACAAACGTGGAAGGCTCCTGTAAGGCAAGTGAAGGTGGAAGACAGACCAGGATCAATTAAACCATGCGTGTTCAGTAATGCACACTTCAGGGCTCTTATGGGTTTCCTGGCTTAGCCGAGTACGGTCATTTGAGTCGCACACGCAGTTTCGTTTTGTTTTATGCATGCTTTAAGGCTATAAAGCCTGTTTCACATGCAAGAGGAAACGCCAGCGAATCCTGCCGCCGCGGAGGAAAAAAATTGGCAGTGGCTTAGCTCGGCTATGCCAGGATATACGTAGCGAGAGGCCCGTTTCCCTGGCTGAGCTTGTCGTGGTCACTGTATGTTTAGCAATGAGAGGCATTGCCTATACACATCTTTGATTCATTTTGCTTGACAGAGACGAAGACTGCCCGATGATCTGTGAAGTAGCATGCAGCGCTCTCAATTTTGTCTATACATTATTTCGAGCCAAGTGCCCAGACGTCAACCTCAGGACCGGAAGAGTTAATCTTTTGTCTATACCGCCTTTTAGCAGCGGCTGAACTCTCCTTCTCTGCGTGCATGTCAAACGTTGTGATACAGATGCCCACTATATCTCCCCGCCTTTTATACGCAATGCTGCGCATGCGAAGCGCGGTTCGGGTGATAGAACGGCGTGCGGCGAAGCTGCGATGAAGAACGCTGCGCAGCTGTGGAGCTGTGGGGTTTCTCTGGTTACCGTGGTATCGGGGCATGCGCACAACTAGGGTCTCCGCTCATCCTCGTGACGTCACGCTCGCCTCCGACGGTGGAGCGGGCGCGCGGCCGCGGCGACGGCGAAGCGCACGCCGCACCTTGCTCCTCTCCGGTTGCCATGTAATGACGCATGTGCACAACTTGCCTCTCCTATGCACCTCGGAATGCTCGACTGGTAACCCAGTGTATCTCTCGCTACAAAACTAGTTTTGAGTCGTCGCGGTGGCTCGAGGGGCGACATCCGTGTTGTAAAAAGTTCTATGATGCAATAACCTACTCGCTTCGTCATACAAATATCATTTTGTATGATACTCTATGAGATGTGGATTACAAATGTAAGCATGAATTGCAAACATGAATTTGACAATTCTGTGATAACGTATGACATTTGTATGACAAACCGTTTGAGGTCATTGCATTGTACAGCTTTTTCACTAAGGATTCCAAGTTGAAAATTTTTCGCTGCGACGCGCCGCGCAACCGCTTGCATGTGAACCAGCCTTAAAGCGACTCAGGCTGAGAGGGAAGCCGTAGTGGAGGACTCCATAAAATTTCGACTACCTGGGGTTCTTTACCAGGCACTGACATCGCACAGTACAAGGGCCTTTATCTTTTCGCCTTCATCGCAATGCGACCACCGCGGCCGGGATCGAACCCGCGTCTTGCGGGTCAGCAGCCAAGCGCCATAACCACTGAGCCACCAAGGACGCACTTATTCTCTAATGAATACAACGTAACGATCACAGTCAAGAAGGGCTCCAGCATCTTCAAAATACGCTGCTCGCTTTGCCCGATCATTGAAAGCGTACATGATGGTCAACCTCCACGATTCGCCATATAACTAAAGATCTCCACATACAAGGCGTCCCTCATCATCAACGCCGTTCATAACATCGGGATAAGGAACTCTTTTTTTTTTCAGGAATTGATAACAACCTGCCTAAAGACCCATCGAGTGCACCGCAGCGGTGGCCCTGTGGTTTGAGCATCCGCCACGCATGCGGGAGGTGCGGGGTTCGATCCCCAGTGCCGCCGGTTACCCGCCGGTGATACAATGGGTACAAACTTTCCCCTGGTCAGGTGCTCGGCTTCTTTGGGGTGAAAGGCATAGGAAATAGGTCTTTGACCCCACCTTGAGTAATAGAAAAATACCTTCTGCCATGGCGCTCTTTGGCGAAAGCTGCCCTTGCGCCATAAAAATTAATCATTCATTCAAACACCCATCAAGTGTGACACGCAGACATTGTAATCTGCTAAGAAAGGCCGCAGGGCCCTCTCTGTGTCCTTGTCATTTTCTGTCTCCTGCACGGCAAAGTCTAGATGACTACCGAAAAAAATCGGCGCAACTGTACCTGTTTCTGCCGAAGCAGGAACTCACAGATATTCATTGTTGCAATGTTCATCTGCAGCACGTTGTGGGAACTCGCCAGGCGACCGCCCACTGCAGTCGGGCTTCCCCGCTCAACCCCTAGGCAACCCTCTCGTCCTACTTGCTTAGCCACGCTATGGAGGGCGCCTATGCCTGCCTAGCGAGCGCCGCTTGCGGTGCAAGCACCACACCGGCACGGGAGAAAGCTGATCCGCTCATCTGGGAGCGCGGACTACCGCGCGCGGCACCGCTCTTCGGCGGAATGCAGCCTTGCTGGAACGTATCTCGTGAGCTCCCTCCTTCCCGCATCGGTGTCGCCCAGCCCTGGCCCGTGCGAACATTCGCCCGTTATTAAACTGGTGAGTCGGACATCCTTGACTCTACAGTGTAGCCTTCTGAGGAGCACCTTCTCGTTTGTCGCTATCCGGTGTTTATTGTTTCTGTAGCAATAAATGCCTCTTATGTCAGCACATTGTCGTATTCCTTTGATCTCAAGGGCACAGCCCGCCACGGTCTGCTTGCGCGCTGCAGCGCTAACCATCACGGGATGGGGTGGCGGCCTGACGGTCGGGTGCAGACGAGTGGAGAATATACAACCTTTGCCCGTAAAGTTTTGAGACTGATTTGATCTTTATAAATTGTATTGTATTGTATTGGGTTTTATGGCTCATAAGCAGCTCAGGCTATCATGCGCCAACATATGGTATAATTTATTTCAAGAATTGGGTGTCCTCAGTGAAAGTCATTGTGCGGAGAAGGACTCCGAGGAGCCCAACTAATCAGGCCTTCTTATCAGGCCCGAGAAAATTGATTAGGTGTATCATAAAATGAGTCAAAGCACAGGGTAAGAATTTTTAGAAATAATAGTTCTGTGATATTATACTTTGTTTAAAATCGCTGCGTCTTTCAGAAAACTAAAAACAGATGAAGTTTTTACAAGTAGATTATCGCCTAAAAGTAAATTGTGGTGGAAGGAAATGCGTTCATTGTAAAATATAGTAAATATTTTTTCCTTAGCCGTTCGAGTTGTGTACACGAGAATAGGATGTGATTTACTGTGAGCTCATCTCCCCATTTCTTACATAAAGGTCTGTCTTCTTTTGTCATTAGAAAGTTATGTGTTAGGTGTGCGTGTCCAATACGGAGAAGGCATAAAATAACTTCGATGAAACGTTTTTGGTCTGAGGATGACTTCCATTCTTCTATTATGGGTTTTACTAATTGTAGCTTATTATTTATTTCAGTGTTCCATTGCGACTGCCATTTATGTCGGATTTTACACTGTACCAGCTTCATGCCATCTTTGTATGGAATGTTCACGTTCTTTATTTCTTTGTTCCGAGCTTTTGCAGCACATGCATCCGCCTTCTCATTGCCTGTGACTCCAATGTGGATTGGCACCCAGCAAAATTTTATGTCTTGTCCCTGTGTTGTGGCTCTTCTTATGTTATGAATGATGTCACCGATTAGTGATATAACTGTATTTTTATGGTGAAGGAAGGTGAGTACGCTCAGAGAATCAGTGTAAATGATACTCTTCACAACGTTCTCATTTATAATTTTTTCTACAGCCACAGAGACTGCGTAACACTGCCGTGAAAATGGATGCGCATTCAGGCAGCCGTACTGTTTTTTCTCAATTATTTTGAACCACAGCACTTCCGACGTAGTGTGAAGATTTTGATCCATCGGTATAAAATGCTGTATTCTCTGTATTTTTCGTTTAGGGTTAAATATTCTTGTAATATATGCTCATGTGGTGTTTTTTTTTCTGAAACTGTGTTAATGTGAAGTCGCACCTAGAGGGCAGACAGTACCAATAGTACCAAGGCGGGAGTGGGTCAGGTTTGTGGTCAATGTTAGGCAATGTGTCCATTACATCTATTTCTTGGCATTTCTGTTCAAAGCGCCGAAGAAGTGGTCTGATTGCCAGAGGTTTGTTGGTAAACAGTGTTCGAGATTGGCACTTTGTAACTATTGGGTAGCATATGTGTTTTGGCATGGAACGAATTTTAAGAAGGTATGAGCATGTGAGCATAGTTCTGTCTCTGAGTGATGGTTCGTTAGTTTCAATATAAAGACTATTTATGGGCGACGTTCTGTAAGCACCAGTTGAAAGACGTAAACCTAAGTTTTGCACTGGGTCGAGTCGTTTCAAGTACGATGGCCTTACTGAGCCATACACTATGCAACCATAGTCTAAAATGGAACGTACTACAGAGCGATAAATCTGTAGAAGGCATACCCGATCAGAACCCCAGTGTTTGCGTGAAAGGACTTTCAGTATGTTCAAAGACTGCGATGCTTTCTTTTTCAAAGCGTTTATGTGGGGCAGGAAAGTAAGCTTCTTATCGAAAGCTATGCCTATAGGAATTCGTGTTCATTATTAAAAGGTAACTCGGTTTTGTTTATGTGTAGAGTGGGATCTGTCTGTACGCCCCGTTTGAGTGAAAAAACTAAGGCCACTGTTTTCTCTGGAGAGAACTGGAAACCGTTCTTGCCTGCCCATGTTGCCAGTTTATTTATTGTAAGCTGTATTTGTCTTTCGCATGTAGATATTTTGGAGGATGTGTATGCTATCTGAAGGTCGTCAACTTAGACAGAATACATAATAGACCTTGGGATTATTTTCCTAACAGAATTCATTTTTACTACGAAGAGCGTTGTATTTAAAATACACCCTTGGGGTACTCCATTCTCCTGAATAAAATTCTTTGAGAGAGTTGAGCCTAGGCGCACATGGAATAAACGGTTGAATAAGAAGTATTTTAAGCAATTCAACATTCTGCCTCGGATTCCAAGCTCGGCAAGATCTTGAACAATCCCGAACATCCAGGTCATGTCATATGCCTTTTCTAAGTCAAAAAAGACTGCAAGACAGTGTTGTTTGTGTATAAAAGCTTCTCTGACAATATTTTCTAGACGAACTAAGTGATCTGTAGTGGATCATCCCTTTTTAAGAGCACACTTATTTATATCAAGAAGGTCACAAGATTGAAGAACAAAAGTTAATCTGATGTTCAGGACACTTTCAAACGATTTGGCGAAGCAACTGGTAAGAGCTATTGGTCTATAACTGCTGGGGGAGGTTGGTTCTTTCACGGGTTTAAGAAATGATACAATATGAGCTTTTTTCTAGGCTGCGGGCAGTTTTTCTGGCACCCGAATTTTGTTAAAGAATCTTAGAAGTGCCTCTACGGCAGGCTGGGAAAGATGGGCCAGCATTTCATAGTATATTTCGTCGGGTCCTTGGGCTGTTTTTTTTTTACCGGAAGATAGTACTCTATTGATTTCCTGGAGGGTAATTAAATTATTGTATTGTTCATAAGCACCTCCACTCGTTGAAGTCCTTTTATTTTCGGCCATGTTTTTGTATTTTAGAAATGACTGGGTGTAATGTGACGAGCTAGAAACTGAAGCGAAGTGCTCACCTAGTATATCTGCCTGTTCCGTTATATTTGTTTGTGTACCAGGTGGTGTCAAAAGTGGCATTATGTGTGGTGAGAAGTTTCCATTTAATTTTCTTACCTGTTCCCACATTTTTTTGTGATTTGACTGTTTATGGATGACACATAGCTCTGCCATGACGCTCTCTCGGCACTACGACGGACATACCGAGCTTTAGCTCTTGCCTTTTTAAAATTTACTAGGTTCTCGTGTGTGGGGTACCGGCGAAAAATACCCCAAGCTCCATTTTGTCATTTCTTTGCATCTTTATAATCTTTTGTCCACCAAACTTTTTGATTTGGCCGTACGATTCCTGAAGACATTGGAATAGCCAAATGTGCGGCAGCTAAGATACAATCAATGAACTGCTCATTTATTTCATCGATGTCAATATTTTCTAAAACGATTTTTTCTAACCTGGCTTCTGATCTAAAATGTTCCCAGTCAGCTAAAGAGAGCTTCCAGCGTCGCGGTTTTGTCGGGATTTTTTCAGGTGCAGATGTTAGACTGATTATTACGGGGAGGTGATCACTGCCATATGGGTTGTCTATGACATCCCATTTAAAACCGTTAAAAACAGACGGAGAACTAAAAGGCAGATCTAAACAGCTTATTTTTCCCGAGGCTGGAGAGCAGTAAGTGGTTTTACCGGAGTTCAGCAGACAAATATTATTGCTCAGAATAAACTCCTCTATAATTTGTCCTCGGGCGTCCGCTTTTTCACTCCCCCAGAACGAGGAATGTGCGTTAAAATCACCAACTACCAGATACGGTTCTGGTAGCTGCTCTAAAAGATCTTCTAATTCATGTATTGTTGCTAGGAGATGGGGGTCAAGATAAATACAACACAATGTTAGTGTTTTGTGTGTGAGCAGAGTAGCTGCAACATTTTCAGATTTAGTCTTTAGTTTAAGCTCACGAGCTGGGACATCGTTTTTCACTATGATAGCAATGCCACCTGAGAGCCGGCTTGAGTTCTCTCGGTCGCGGCGAAATACTTTGTTTCTTGAGTACATTTGTGTTTTTGGGGCCTAAGTTTGTTTCTTGAATAAACAAGGCCACGGGTGCGAATGTGGCTAAGATGTCTTTTATATCGCTTAAGTTATTAATTAATCCCTTACAATTGCAGTGTATTAGGAATGTCATTTTGATTTTTTTGGGTGTATTTTGAAAAATTAGGTCCCTATTTTTTGGAGCCAGTTATTACGATTTTTAATTTTTTTCTCTCACGAGAGCTACGCCGCCGCTGCAGCGGAGGTGAGCTCGGTGCTACGTCCATCACTTCGCTAGAGGTTCTGGCACGTCGCGGAGAGCCCACGGGTTTACTGTTTGTAGGCCTCTACCGACTGGGAGACCCCTTGCGGGCGGCTGACCCAGAGGCCGCCGGTCCCTTTTTTGAGGCTGGCAGGGCAGCCTTCGCTGCGTCTGCCTGGGGCGCGGATGGCCCTGCCTTCGGCTCACTCTGCGTGGCCTGGGCAGATGCCGAAGCCTGGTGTGGTGCACCGCCCCGTCGCACCACATCGGCGAAATTTGTTTTTGCCGTGAACAAGAAAGTTCCCTGGGTCTGTGTAATTGTTTTCCGTGCCTCCTGGAATGAAATGTTTTCTTTGGTTTTGATAGTAATAATTTCCTTTTCTTTCTTCCAGGATGGGCAAGACCTAGAATATGCGGGGTGGTCCCCTTCACAGTTAGCGCACTTTGGCGCTGCATTGCAGACATCAGATTCGTGTTCATTAGATGCACATTTGGCACAGGTTTGGCGGCCACGACAACTCTGCGATCCATGGCCAAACCTTTGGCACTTGAAACACCGGCGAGGATTTGGGATGTATTGTCTGACTGCTATTTTCATGTAACCTACTTCAATGGTATCAGGGATGTTGGCTGGAGGCAAAAGTCAGAACTAAGTGCTTTGTTGGAATTTCCTTGTCTTCTTTTCTGATTTTTATGCGCTGTACTGCCGTGACATTCTGGTCCTTGAGACCGTCTAGCATTTCTGCTTCTCTCAGAGTATGGAATTCTTGTTCTGAAATCACCCCTTTGACAGTGTTGAGGGCTGATACTGTAGAAGCTTGGGCAAGTTGGTGTGACACTGTTTTTTCAGCAGCGCAGGGGACAAAGGACGTGAGAAGTGCACAGACACGGCGCCGTGTCTGTGCACTTCTCACGTCCTTTGTCCCCTGCGCTGCTGAAAAAACAGTGTTGAGGGATCTATGTGCACTAATAGAAACATGTATTTCTCCAAAGGTTGCTATGCTTGAGAGCTTAGAATGCTGTGCTTTGTCTGATCTGGAGGTGTAGGTCGCCACTGGCCAGCTTCGTCACCTTATAGCCAATGCCTAATGATTCCGCGAGTCTTTGAAACTAGAAAATGGAGATGATTCTGGCTTGTTTTTCAGGTACCTCAGTGTGTACGACGTGGTATCTGGTGAAGATTTTTTTTTTTGCAGAAACTGCGTAGTGACATCGGTCCACCCTCTCTTATTAGGGCGATCATTTGCTAAGAGAAGGTTAGCCATATACAGTATGTGTGTTTTTCGGCTACGGTGCCAGCTACCCACCATGGAGCCCAACTTGGGGGCGGGACAGGAACTTGCAAGCAATCTTGCCCACGCCAGCTGTACACCCCGACTATAACCCAATATGACACAACTCAGGGTAGTTGGTCACACAAGGTTACACTCGCCGCCAGGAAGAAGGAAAAAGTAATTAAGAGAGGAGAAGACAGGAGAGTTGTGCGAAAGAAGATAGGAAAGTGAAAGAGGGGAGGACAGGAAAAGGCGACTGCCGATTTCCCCCGGTCGGGTCAGGCCGGAGGTGCCGTCTACAGAAAGCTGGGGCCAAAGTGGTGTGTTGCCTCCGCCGAGGGGCCTTTAAGGTCCAAACGCTCGGCATCGGCTCAACCACCAGGATCCCCTTTTCCCAGGACACGGCTATGCCACGCACGGGGAATCGCGGATGCTCGGGTCCGTGGTGGTGCACTGTTCATCATCCCCCTGCGGGGATGTCCCTGCGGATGCTCGGGAACCCGTGGTGTCGCCACTCGCCAACGCCTGCTAAAGCCCCTTGATATACAAGTAGCGACACTCTCCTCCACTCCCGCGCTTTCCTCCTCGCCCGCCGGCTGCGCGCGCTGCGCACGGCACGCTTCGCAGGCCATCGCGCGCTCGCTGGCCCGATGCATTCGCTGGCACCCGTATTCGCACCTAAGTTCAGGATTTTTTTCTCGCTCTGTTATTAAACGAAACCACTAGGAAGGGATGCAACGTGCTTGACTCTACCATGACGCACATTTATCACCTTCTCGTTTCAGCAATGAAAGCGCTAAACGTGTGCGCTTGCGGCATGAACAATCGCAGCGTACTATATATAGCCCACATCGGCTTTTGATATCTTCATACTGTTCACCTCAATAGGGCAGAGCTTTAATTAGCATAGTATTTACTTTAAATTTGTACATTCTTTAATATTTTTCGGCAAAGTGGCGCTCCGTTAAATGCAATTTCAACTTGCGCTGCATTTTTGCGGAAGTACTTTTTATGACACTACCTTTTTGCAGTCGAGCCAGGCAGAAATTGCGGTAATTCAGTCGGATGTCATTGCACGCGTGAAGTTTAAGAAGCAGGACAGTGGCCGAAAAAATGCTGCGAAATTTGCTTTAACGCGATTATGGATTTTGTGTGTGTGTGTGTGTGTGTGCGGGGGGGGGGGGGTCAGTCCTAAAAGGTTGGGGGCCTCGGTGTGATGCATATGCCGCGAATTTAATACCTGGGCTATTGAAATTTCACTGCTGCTTGAAAGAGAATAATTTTTTCTAGTGTTTTCGTGCTGTCAAGAGAGATATATTTTTATTGACTACTGTAGAAGTGACCGTAGCCAAGGGTTTGGCTTTAAATTTATGAAA
The DNA here is from genome assembly GCF_052857255.1 of Amblyomma americanum. Taxonomy (NCBI): domain Eukaryota; kingdom Metazoa; phylum Arthropoda; class Arachnida; order Ixodida; family Ixodidae; genus Amblyomma; species Amblyomma americanum. Next base: position 235,407,421 of record NC_135497.1, read on the forward strand.
GATTGCTGACGCCAACGGATGACTAGATTAAGAGATGGGAAGGTACGTGATGCTCTCTCTGTGACTTATTCAGTGTAGCCCATCGAATGCATTCAGTTAGTGCTTCAGACACCCGTGGTGATTCAATATTCAGCGCTGTAAAGGATGATAAGAAAGGATCTAGCCATTCTGTGACTGAGTCAGCTTGAAGGAAACAATTCGTACTGTTTTAGAAACACGGAGTTACAGAATCTGACGTTATTTTGATAGCATATTTAAATGTAAATTGTAAAGATTTCGCCTATGGCGAATGAAAGTCAGCCTTAAAAGGCATCTTTGCTGACTATTTCCTCACGTGCCGGTAGACCTTCGCGGTAGGCTTTCGCACTTGCGGCGGTCACACGAAGGCCTTCATCGCTCTTAAGATCCATAGCAAGGTAAGAAGATGATCAAAGCTTATTTTCGCGAAGTTTTTGTCCTTCTTTTCATATTATTCTTCCAATCTGTGGCGCCCAGATGTCATTCCTTTTTGCAATTCGCCAATAAAGCTGTTTCGTAATAGCTGGAAAACCTGACAGCCGCAGCCATAACCATAGATCTGAGAGGGCGGCAGGGTTTTGTCAGTTCTTTCAGCTGCTTACTGAAAAAATCGTGCCACCCCAAATCAATTTTCAGACCCAGAGTACAGGTCTGGAGCATAGAATACACCGCCGCTGTGACACACCAACACATATCCGGCCAGATGCCATTTTTATTTCAGGTGGCTCCTGAAACGTTACACGTTACACGGGAAGCATACAGTAAAAATCCATGATGGTACACAGTTCGGAAAATGAAAATATTCGCATTAACCGCCGGTTAGAAGTAGCATAAGCTCGAACCCAGTAACATGAAACATTGGATGGTGTTAGCCTCTAGACGATATGCGTGAAAGAGGAACAAATATTCAAAATAGCGCACCAGATGAAGGCAACGTTAAATTTTTACAACATAACATAACTGAAGGAAACGAAGTAGTTGATTTGTAGGCTCACAAGGTTTTGGACAGGTGATACAACAGAAAGCCGCGCGATAACTCATGTAAAGCAAATGAAATAAACAAGATTATCACGCAAAGAATTTGAATATCTATATAAAAATATGACATATAATACTAGAATACATTCAGGCAACACAGAAAAGCATTCCAGTCGGCGAAGAAATGAAAGCGTCATATGAATATAATATTAGGTCCCTTAATGTAGAAATGCAACGGATCGGCCTAAGGACAGCAAATGCGCATAAGTCCTTATAGATGCTGCCTTTATTGCATGTAGAAGCCTGGCTGATGACACGCGCTGTATTGCTGCCATGTGCACCAGTAGCAAATGCTCAAACATTTTACCGTATTCCGGATACCGCAGCATGCATACCGACACTTTTGCTTCCCCACTTGCTACTGGCGACGTTAAGTGCCCTCACAGAAGCCTCAGTTCGAACAAAGATTTGCATTCGCACTCTCAAGAACATACGAACGATTTCAGGCACTATGTTATGACGAAGGAAAAAAAGTTTGCACAGAAATACTCTGAAGTATTGGTCTCTCAGCTAGGGATGTGCTGACACGGTTGGCTAGCAGTGCCTCACTGTTTGCACGGAAAAAGTTTTCAGCTACTTTAATGACTTCAACCACCCCTGCAGAAGGACTGGTGAGCGACAGGTGCGATGAGGAGTAGTCCTTGAGCTCAATTAGTCTGCAGCTTGCATCATTAGAAGTTAGAGAAGCACTGCAGTCTTCGCAATGAAGCTTCTTTATTTTGGAAATAACGTAGCCTGCTAGGTACACTAGCGACTCCTCTCCTTCCGAGCTTAAGTCTAGAAGGTCAGAGGGAGCTATGACGCTGCCTTCTTCACTCTGTTCTTTTTCTGCATTCAAGCCCACGAGCAAAAATCCTTCATCATCTGAGTAGCTACCGTACCTACTCGGCCTTAGAAACTGTGCTAGTGTTGCGCTCCTAAGGCTGCACTTGAACTCGTAGAGGCGTGGGATGGGTTTTTTGCCCGCAGAGTTGAGAACAGGTTCTCAAGTCCATTTTGACTGAACCTACTTAATAAAACATACTCGAAATCGCACTTCTTTATTAGCATGTCTTGCACTTCGAGTGCAGACAGTGTTGACAAAATGATGCCTGTTTGAACAGCCTTCCATATTGCTTTAGTCTGTGCACCAATACCAATTTTAGAAAACAACTCTACTGTCTCATTCAGAAATGATACGCCGTCCTCACAAGTTCCTCCATCTGCTTTGCTAAATGCGAGCTTGCTGATTCGTGATGTCAACAAGCGAAAGATCGTTGCGACAAACCATGCCGTCGAAAGTGCATTTTTCGATAGCAATCCTTTCTCTACCAAAATGTGCAAACCAGCTGATGTGTCGTTGTGAAATAAACTGTAAGCCAAACTAACATTCATTTTGTCATAATGAGTAGGATCGACACATGCAGTATTCAGGTGAGGAGCAAGCTTGAGCTCAGATTTTGCGTCGCGCTGAACCAGAATCTTAATATATTCAATGTTTACAACGTTAGTTGGCAGGCCGTTTTTTTTTAACTACATCATCGGGAAGGTAAATTAACTGACCTTTAGTCAAGTGGTTCCTCAAATTTTTCAGTAAGTGGGGCACATCAGCAAAAAACCACAGCTTTCGTGTAGGATCACAGGGGTGAACACAGTTTGTATGCGGCCGGCTGTGTCTTCCTGCATGAATGCCAAATAGCCTCCAGAGCGCCAGGTCACGGCATGAATTTTCAATCCCAGTGCTTCGCATTTCGTTATTACATTAATTATTTCTTCCTTCAGTGTTACAGCATCGAATGAATTTCCTGTTAAATGATAGGCAATCGTTTGTTTCCACCTAGTGGACAACCCTCCCAACATGAACACTAAGCCGTGAGTAGCTAGCGTATCTTCCGGTAGGGAACCGTCAGATAAAGGCAATGTGCACCCATGAAGCAAAATCTAAAAATAGTTGGTCCACTGAGGAGTTGTGCGCCCCGCCATTCAGCTTACACAGCCTGAGCAACTCTTTCCCAAAGGAAATTCAGCAAAGCAAGCGCCAAAATCTCTATCAAATCGCAATGCGCACAATTTCTGGTCTTCCCGCCAATCTCCGTCCCAGCCAAAGTCCCCCTCCGCCCTTTTAGCGCGAACAGACAGACAGACAGACAGAAAAACTTTACTGAGCAAGTGAGAAAGCGCATCTAGCCGCTCTCCCCGGGATTCAGAGGTGCTTGTCTCTGTAGGTGTGTGAAGCCTCTGCGAAGCAAGTGTACCTGGGTCAGTGAACTTCAATGGAAACCTCAACCATGCTCAGGCGATGGCGTCCATCCACAGATTGACGCAGTTATGCGCCTTCACATTTAATAATAATTAATAATTGATTTTGGGGAAAAGGATATGGCGCAGTATCTGTCTCATATATCTCTGGACACCTGAACCGCACCGTAAGGGAAGGGATAAAGGAGGGAGTGAAAGAAGAAAGGAAGAAGAGGTGCCGTAGTGGAGGACTCCGGAATAATTTCGACCACCTGGGGATCTATCACGTGCACTGACATCGCACAGCACACGGGCGCCTTAGCGTTTTTCTTCCATAAAAACGCAGCCGCCGCGGTCGGGTTCGAACCGGGGAACTCCGGATCAGTAGTCGAGCGTTCGAACCCGGTGTTCCCGGGTTCGAACCCGACCGCGGCGGCTGCGTTTTTATGGAGGCAAAATGCTAAGGCGCCCGTGTGCTGTGCGATGTCAGTGCACGTTAAAGATCCCCAGGTGGTCGAAATTATGCCGGAGCCCTCCACTACGGCACCTATTTCTCTTCTTTCACTCCCTCCTTCATCCCTTCCCTTACGGCGCGGTTCAGGTGTCCAACGATATATGAGACAGATACTGCGTCATTTCCCACCCCCCCCCCCCCCAAAAAAAAAACAATTATTATTACTATTAACCACTGAGCCACCGCGGCGGGGCCTTCCCATTTATCAAAACAAGTTTTAGATATCCTTAATTTTTACCCGCCGCGGTGGCTCAGTGGTTAGGGCACTCGGCTACTGATTTGGAGTTCCCGGGTTCGTAATCCGACCACGGTGGGTGCGTTTTTATGGAGGCATAACGCTAAGGCGCCCGTGTGCAGTGCGATTTCAGTGCAGTGCACGTTAAATATCCCCAGGTGGTCGAAATTATTCCGGAGCCCTGCACTACGGCAACTCTTTCTTCCTTGACTTCCTCCTTTATCCCTTTCCTTTCGCGCGGTTCAAGTTCAGGTGTCCAACGATATATGAGACAGATACTGCGCCATTTCCTTTCCCCCAAAACAAATTATTTTTATTATTACAGCCTTGATTTTGAGGATATCAAAATGCGCTTAACTGGCTCCCTGCGTCAGTGGACACGTCACTTGGCCCTTTGAGGTACGTGGTAGAGTGTCCACCGGCTAGAAAAACATATTTCCGCACAATATTTCTTGCTTAGCAATGCTAAACCACCAGCTACTTTTTTTAAAGCGAACTCGCTATACTTCCGCTTTGCTTGCAGCAATATATTATATTTGCGAAATTTTATAGATGCGGAGCTGATCTTCACGGTGAGCTCTCACAGGAGCGCACCCTCCGTTTTCAGCGCATACAGTCTCTCAAATTTGACGCCAACGAATACCCTATATCCACCAACGTCACCACACACCATCGATCCGTCAAAGGCAAAGGGGAGGGTAGTTCTCCAGTCGGGGACGAGGAGGGAGCTTCGATGCCCGCTCCAACCTCCGAACCCCTGCCCCGACCTCGAGCCCTACCGCACCGGGAACCGCCAACAGTAAACAGGTGAGCTGTGCAGCCATGACCTCTACCAGTCACACACCAACTAAATCCGGCTGCCACACATTCAGCCAGACCTTCGATATACGATATATTGAGTAGCAGGTCCTTAGGGGATAGATTCAAGAACAACTGCAGCTGCAACAAACTAAGCAGCCCCCCCCCCCCCTTTCTTCGATACGGAGAGAGAACCATCTGACCCCCGCCCTAACAAACGACGGGCAGTACTACTGAGGACACCTTAGACTACACCGCAAAACACGATTACCCTTGCCACTGTGGCTCAACAAATGCGAGACTTTTCTCGCGCCGTTCGAAAACCCCGCGGCTGCGGAGAGCGCAAAGCGACGCCAATCGCATCGCGACACTCCGTGGCGCACGTTACACGTAGTAATCCGCCCCGCCCGTGCTGTGCTGAGGAGCTCTCCGCTCCTCGTCACTTCACTGCTCCATTTGCGGGAGGGGCGGAGCTTGTCGCGTGGTACGTGCATTACGGAGTGACGCGTTTGACTGACGTCGCTTTGCGCTCCCTCCAGCCGCGTGGCTCTCGAATGGGGAGAGAAAAGGCAAGGCTCAAATTAGTTGAGCCACAGTGGTGAGAGTAATCGCATTCCCAAAATTCTAAAAACTCATATGGCCTAGTTGCCATCAGGCGCCTATTGGTAACAATTAAATTTAACGAATAAAATTTAGTTAATTGTTTTATAGGTTAACATGATTCACCTGTCTTTTTGACGTCCACCAACACGATATTACTATGTCGAAAAAACATCCTCTTTACCTTAGAAACCCTATTTTTAAAAATTAGTGGCGGGCTTTCATGAAACACCTGGTATATAGACAGTCATTTACCGATAAACAGAGAGCAAAAAATATTTATTTTCCCACCCTGGTCCAGGTTGCCGTCACATGTCATAGAGTGATTTGCAGCAAAGACATGTTCATGGTGGGTGGAACAGCGCGAACAGACGACATGTGCAGAGACATGTGCTGCGTGAATGTAAATATCTACAGTTACATGCAGAGAGGGAACTATTGTTTCACATGCTGTACAGTATGTTGTATACAAACAAAGTCAAATACAAATAAGTACAGACCACTCACCTTAACAGTCTAAATGAGTCAATCATGAATAACCGCTATAGATTCAGTGAGCCCTCTACATAGGTGACATGGTTACTCAAAGCAGGCCAGCCGGAAAACAAGCCTCATGTGGCCGTCATAATACGGATAAAGAAGGGCACTACCATAGGAGCAGGAACTCCTGCTGTCCTAGGGAAAAATCCCGTCCGCCAGGAAGCCTAAAATTTGCTTCTCAGATTATTTGACAAGATGTTGTTTACATCTAAGCAGTGTTTTCTCAAAAAGAAGTCATATTGTTCCCAAAATGAGTTCCTCAAACCAGCAGAAGACTGTCATTCTACTGAAACTCCTATGTGGTTCAACACACCTAATCTGCAAAGTTCAATTGTTTTTTTTTCCTGCTGGAAGTGCTTTTTTGGTCTTGACTTTTCACATTTCATCCTTCATATATGCTTTAACGCTAAAAGAATCTGTGGCCGGTGGTCTAGGATAAAAAGCACAAGTTACTGCACTGAAAACAGCATGAGGCCAGCTCAATGCAAGTCGAGGAGGTTCCGAAGAACAGAAAGGCATTGTAGAGATGAGAAAGAAGTGTACGCAGGGCACCTAACATGCGCAACATGTCGCAGACTATAGTGACACGTATACGAGCGCGAGGCCACTGCTTCTAGACGTGGGTGGTTGGCTCGCGAGCGTGAAGAGAATACATTTGTCAAAGCCATCACCTCCCACTCGTAGCTTCTTTTCCAGTACAAAAAAAATTATGTGTGTGTGGGTAGGAGCATTTTAGTGTGCTAGCACTTATACTTTCCCTTCTCATTTAGCCTTGTCTGTCTTAAGCCTATTTTTGGCATGCTGCTCACCGTGTCAGGCAGCAGCACAATTAATAGTGAGAGGCTTTTCGGGAAGAACAACCATTTTCGCAACCCATCCTCTGCAACCAAGTCACACCGATGGCAACATCTCCCATCAGAAATGGTACGAAGACTGCCAGGGATCTATGGATGCAGAGGATGACCAATTCCTCATGTATGAACTGTTATTACCCATTATTGCTGCTCGAACACTGGATCTGACCACCAGAACTGAAGTGAAAACCCAACTACTAGCTCATCTAATTTCCACATTTGGGCTAAACCACTTGTGCTCTGGTCTGCGGTTTAGACACTCCCGCTAGCCTGAGCCTGAGGAAGCTCTCGCCTACCCAGCCCGGCCTTACAAGTGGGCAGAATTGGGTCAGGTCTGAAACAATACAAATGCTATAAGCGTACTAAAGAAATGCAAATGCTGTTACTATCAATTTCAGTGAAAAAGAGTGTGTAGTTGTTAGAATAAAGGCCTGAAATCCTTCAGCTTCAGCATCTGTTTGTGTTGTTACATGTTTTTCCCTAGAAGAAAGTACATTGCATTGAATGCCACACATACCAATTTGCTTTTCTGAAAATATTGAACTGAAGCCCATTTCCCGCCTCTTAGTTTCGGATTTATGTCACATAGCCTGTAACACCGGAATCGGATCGCCACCAACGTGCAAGAAGTCACTCCAGACCACAAAGCCAGATGTCCGCTTGCGTCCTTCTTCCACAGAGCACTATGACAGCTGCGGGGCATAGTTTGTTGATCCGCAGTGGGGAAGGAAGAGACAAAAGTGTCGGAGATAGCGGATGGGGCCGGTTTAAAGCACTGAGGCAGCATGCATCAACGGAGGGTCCAGGTTGCCTTGCATCGATAAGTCTGCAATTTTGACACAGCAACTAATGATTCTAGAAGCAGAAGTGACATTGGAAAGAACTCTATTCACCAGCACAAAATTGCTTCGCGTGAAAACAGTAAGAGAAATGGCGACCTCTGCAGAATAAACGAAGATCCGGCCAAAGGAGCCATAGAAGGAAATGTAGCAACGGCCCCCATGAATCAAGGGCGCTCATTACATTCTACCTGCACCTGTTGACAAAATACTGAACAAATTGTGTGTCATGAAAGTGCGAGGTTTCCAAACGAAAATGCATGTCACTGATATAACGAACCTACCAGCAAGAATAAAAGTGGTCTGTGTGTGGTCTTTTCAGCTAGCTAGCCGGTGCTCTTCCACACGTAAAGATATCAGCACAATTAACACCTTCAATGTCACACCCTGGAAAAGACAGCTGCTATCATCAGTTGAACCACTTAATATAGTGGCCATCAATGTAACTTTCACTGTCATTTAGCCATCAAAATTTAAAATGTGTGTACCCTAATTTGCTACAGGGAGAAAGGCACTACAGCTATTCAGTTGACAAAAGTGTGCTGTTTGCTTCAAAAGACATGCACGACTGGGAGACTGACAAACTTTTGTAGAGTCAATTTACTGCAATAATAGTCTTCTCATTAACTGGCTTTGCCTGTGTCCAATGCAGTGTTTGCAGACACTTAAGGAACGCAAGTGCATGACTTCAACCTGTGCCCATCCATTACGGTCTCTCATATCACACGTTGCTTTGCAAAGTTCAGTTCAAAATAGCATACAGCGCCTGATGTTACTACAAATGTGTTACATCTGTGTCACACTTAACTGTAAAAGTCGCCTTGAGAGGTATCTGCAAAAAAATGTGCCACCAACCACCATCTGCGCTCTTAAACTCTACATCCTGTATTTGCACATGGTGTATATTGTAGCCCTAACCCTATCTTTCCTTACTATTGCTCCCCCTTTCTTTCCAGCGAGCCGCAGCTCAGGTGCTTCAGTTTTCGATGGTAGATTCCAGGACTAGCCTCCATGTTTTCCTTCCATTGTTATTTACTTTTATTTCATTAATAAATAGTCACTAATAAAAAAAACAAGCTCTAGTTAACAAAGTCCAAATGTCTGAAATCTAGACTCCAGTAATTATCCTCCAGGCATTCCTCTGCAACATGATGTACAAGGTATGAAGGACAACAGCGCACAGCATTTACAATCTTGAAACAAACTAGGTTATTACAAATGATGTTCGCATTAAACACTTTCCTTTCAACTGGGCACACAAAACAGTTACTGCAGGGCATGCAGTCGAAGTATTTATAGAGAGCTAGAACAAGAGGCTGCTCTCATAAAAAAATGCAAAGCAATTATTGCATGAAAAATGCAGAGAAAACCAGTACTTAAATTTCTTTGATTGCAGAGATAAAAAATTGCAGGAAAGCAAGGACAGAAAACTTCTTTACAGCAAACCTGACAGGAGGTAGTACCCCAATCATAAAGCAGCTGCTTGCATCAGTAGAGAAGAAAACTTGAAAGTATCTGCCTATGCTCGGAAACACTCATTAAACCAAAATGTTGCTGCTGTGTCAGAGCCTGCTGAATAGCGTCTGCACCTCGCACTCTGCCTTCTTCACAGGTGGGTGGCTTTGCATGTCATTTACCAGCGTTTATGTCGGTGCAACGGGCACACACAAAAGTTGCGAATGCTGCTGGCTACCAAGAGTGAAAATTAAGATCCGCTGACTGCTTCTTTACAGCATGATTAAAATTAAAAGCAAGCAAGTAAAGACCCCCCCACCAATTAAGAAAAGGCACCGATAAAATTTACACGCGCCTCGAACACACGGGAGTAAAGGTTTTGCTCGAGGTGTTGGTCCGGTGATTTCCAGAAACTGGATGCACTGCTTGAAGGCTTCTCGATGATATGACTTGCAGGCGAAGCGATTTAGTGAGAAACGAACTTTTATACAGGCTATTTACAGATGGGTACAAACAAACGTCAGTATACGGCCACAACTATCCGCGGCCGGCCTAGCCGACCGCCTGCACAGAGGCGAGGGACACCGCGTCCCAACAGTCAAACTGGCGCGCCTTGCCCCAGCTCTCAACGGTCACTCCCTCCGCACTCGGCCAGACCGAGCGCCTGCCAGCTAGGAGTCGCTAGAGACAAAAGCCCCCGGACGCGGCTCCCTTCGCGGGTACACCCCGAAGATGTCCGCGCCCCTTTCCACATGTAAAAGTTCAACTGCTAACTGCGGCTCATAAGTTTTGACGAATAGGAAAGCTCAGAACTGATGTCAGCGTTTTCCCTTACCCACGAGTTGCTCCCCAGGTGGTCTCGCAATCCGCCAAGGGGACAGGGGTCCAAGGTCGAGGCAGGCAGAAAGCCCCGCCGTCCGGAGCGGCGAAGGAAACCGCAAGGACGAATGGGGAGACTAAGCAAAAAGGCATGAGTCCCCTTCTAACGGCGTGCACCAAAGCAAAACGAAATAAAACAAAACCGGACGCGCAGCCTAGGTCACTGCCCTCTCGCGGAATATTCGCAACACATGTACAAAAAGATGCGACAGCGCGCCGAACCCTACACCTTCCCCCCAAGACTCGGCTAATCTATTCAGAGATAAGCCGAGACAACAAACAACAAAAAGGGTTCGGCAAGTGGCGGTTGAGTACCTCTGCATGAGCAAGCAACCGGAGCCTGCGAGACCGCATGCTGCGACCCTTCGTCACACACACAGATACATGCTACTAAGGTCCACAAACTATAGACAAAAAAACACGCACAGAAATCCCATACTTTCGTTCGATCGACGTGCGCCTTTCTTGAGTACAACGAGTACAGTTTGTTGTCCATGCACACAGTTCCCTGGTCCACTATCCCCAGCGGTCACTGCGGGACGTCAGCCAGTGCATCCCAACAAGCGTTGGGTATTCTAGACAAGGCATCTGCGTTAGCGTGGTCGGCTCCTCTGCGATGTTCAATGGTAACATTGTAGCGTTGGAGCGCAAGAGCCCAGCGCGTAAGCTTTGCACTTTGAGGCACACTGCTCGTAAGAAAGGAGAGCGGATTGTGGTCAGTGATGACAGTCACGGTGGCGGCAACACCCACGTCTCAAACTTTTTTAATGCCCAGATTACCCCGAATGCCTCCCTCTCGATTGCCGCCCACCGCATCTGCGATGGTGTGAACTTGTGACTGGCGAAGGCTATCGGCGCCTCAGTGCCGTTGTCAGAAAGCTGCGCTAAACAGGCACCGGCTGCTACTGCCGACGCGTCTAAAAAGCAGATACGGCTTTCGCGGGTCCGGAGTGGCCAGTGAAACCGCCTCGCTCAGAGCTTTCTTCAGGGCTTTCAAGGCTTTGTCCGCGTCATCTGGCCACGGTATTTTGTTCGGCACGCCTTTTCCTGTCAGGCGTGTTAGTGGCAGAGCGATTTCTGCAAAATTGGGAACATGGCTACGGTAGTAGCCGCACAGCCCAAGGGTGCTCCTCAATTCTTTCTTTGTCTTAGGGACTTGAATTCCTTCGATGGCCTCAATTTTCTCTTTGGCTGGGCCATGCCGGCCTGAGCCGACAACGTGTCCCAGGTAGCGGATTGAAGGCATCGCTACCTGACACTTCTCCCAGCTAGCGTGCAGGCCCACCTCCTCCAGAGTGCAAAACACCCGCTTTAAATGATGGATGTGCGCTTCTAGAGATTGGCTGAATACGGCGATATCGTCTAGATAGGCGCAAGCGTATTCTTCCTGCCCGGCTAGCAACTGGTTCATGTTCCTTTGGAAGGTTGCCGCTGCGTTCTTAAGACCGAAAGGCATCACCCGCCAGGCAAATTGACCTAGGTGCGAGATGAACGCTGTCGGAAGCTGAGAATCCTGAGCGAGTGGCACCTGCCAATAGCCGCGCCTGAGGTCCAGAAGTGTTATGAACCTCGCGGCTCCGACTCGCATGATCAGCTCCTGGGGGCAAACCATAGGAAATGCGTCCGTCTCGGTCACCGCGTTCAGCGCTCGGTAGTCTATGCAAAGACGTACCGACTCGCCTTTTTTGGGAACGCACACGATCGGGTGTGCAAAAGGGCTTTTACAGGGGTAGATGAGGCCTTGTGCAAGGAGCTCATCAATTTGCCTCATTACTTCGTCTTTTAAAGCCTCTGGGATCCTATAAGGGTGGCCTCGCCTTGGAGTTGCCCCCTCCGCGAGCTTTATGCTGTGCTCGCCCACGCGCGCGATCGACGGTTCGTTCGCAAATAATACCTGGTGCTGCTCGAACGTGGCGTGCACCAGCTCCACTGCATCCCTCTCTAAGTGGCTTGTTTTATCCGGCGTAGGCATTACCCGGTCCTTCGGGACGTTGCTTGCGCGCGGGGTATATTCGATTTCTCCAAAATCACAGTCGTCATCAAATATGACGCTCACCGAGCCTACCTTCCCAACGTAAGGGCGTAGCTTATTGGCATGTACCAGCATGCGGCGACCGTCACTCATCTGCACATAGTACGAGTGCTCGCGGTACCTTTTTGTCACCACCGCCGGCCCTAGCCACTTCGGGTACATTTTCCCTGGCCTCTTGTCGCCAAAGACGAGGACCGCCTCACCTTCGCGAAAGGTTTTTACCATTGCGTGCTTGTTGTAGTGCGACGAGTACGCCTCTTGCTGTTTTCTAGTCGTTAGCTCCGCAATGTCGGCCGCGATGTCGAGCTGTGCTTTCAGATTTTTCAAATACTCAGCGGGAGCACTCGCTAGCTCCCCGGGTACCTCAATGTCTCCTGCCCAGCTTTGCTTCAGGATACCGAGTGGTCCTACTGGGTCTCGGCCGTAAAGCATTCGGAAGGGTGACACGCCAGTGGTGTCGTGTGGCACCTCCCGATAGGCCCAAAGAAGAAAGGGAATGAACTTGTCCCAGTCTTTCGGTTCATTTTCGATTACGTGTGAGAGCATGGTCTTAAAGGCTCTGTTCCACCTCTCCACCGCCCCATTGCTCTCCGGATGATTGGGAGCGGAAAAGCGTGGGGTACAGCCGTGTCTTTCGAGGAACTCCTTCGTAAGTGCGGCTGTGAAATTGGTGCCGCAGTCTGAGCACACCACCTCGGGAACCCCAGTCCGGCTAAACACCGAAAGCAGCGCGTCGCAGGTTGCCCTGGCGGACAAAGACCTTAGGCAGAGAGAGTACTTCTGGCCAACGCGTGCACAGATCTATTATGCAAAGCGCGTACCGATGTCCTCGGCCAGACGATGGCTCAATCGGACCTATGATATCCACGTTCACTTTCTGAAAGGGAAACTTCGGGCGAGTGAGAGGCGTTATCGGTACCCTATCGGTTCGCCGGTGGTCTGAACGCACTTGACAGCTATGGCAGCTGTCACAGTGTTTGCGAATATCCGACTCCATGCCCGGCCAGTAGAAACTGTACTTTAGGCGAGCTTTAGTCTTGCGAAAGCCCAGGTGTCCCCCCCAATAGGACTCGTGAGCTAGGCTGAGTGCGGCCTCGCGCCGTAATCTTGGCAGTACTAACTGCTGTACCCCTTGGCCTAGCCCCTGGTCTTTATGATACAAAATTCCGTCTACGATAGACATGCCCGCCTTTCCTTGCTTGGCGTTCTGCCAGGCCTGACGCAGAGTCTCATCCTCATGCTGCTCCGCGCGAAACTTCTGTGCCCCGCTAAGCTCAGCCGTGCCGCCCGCCTGTGATGGCTCGACCTCATTACTGTCAACTGTCTGCTGGGGCAGGGTTTCGTCTGCGAACGCCAGGACGGGCTCGGTGCCCACGTCTGGCCCTGATCTATCTGGTCTGTCTTCAGCCGGCGGCGACAGAGTTCCCACCGCCTGCACGAGACCCTCACTGTCCGTCTTGCCCGAGTCGCGCAGCTGTTCCCACGCGTCGGTGGAAATTAGACAGTCGGCTTGTGTGAGCTTGTCGGTGAGCGCGCACAACACCGGTGTCGCATCGTCCACATTTTCGATCAGGGGAGCGCCCCGACACAGCGCCAACGGAACTACTGCCAGTTTTGCCTCTACCTTCTCTCCGAAAGCGGAGACGAGATCGATCGTCCCAAGTGGGGATACGAACTCCTCAGGTACAAGGCTTTCGCGCACTACGGTGATATCAGCACCGGTGTCCACAACAGCGCCAATAACCGCTTCTCTACAGCGGATTTTAATGTCCCTGAGCGCTGGACGCGTAGATTGCAAAGCATGGGTGGACACGCGTGCCGTTGGCCTATCATCGCGCGGTGGATTCTCTCGTCTGTCAGCTGGGTTCTCCCAATCAAATGGGCAGTTCGCGACATGCCTCCAGCTTCCGCATCGGAAACAGCCACCCAACCGCGATACCTTTTTCTTTTCTCCTCCTGGCCTGACTGCGGCTATTCTGTCTCCTCGCTCTGCTCCATGATTCTGCGTACGTGGGAATTCAGTTCTCGGTTTTGGGGGCCTGTCAAAACCTTTAAAGCTGTCGGCTTTCCTCTGAGCGCTTCCCTTCCCGGCGGCTTCCTCGAATGTCTGTAGCAGTGCAGCTATCTCATCCGCATTCAGCCATTTCTCACCCTCGCGCAGCTTGACATATTTATGTGATAGCCTCGCCTTGAGCTGGTCGGCAACCAGTAGCTTCAATAATCTGTCAAAAGACGACACGCATCGTGACTTTAAATAAAAATTTAAGTAACTCTGGACGCGTGTGACAAAAGCCTTCCAGGTTTCTTCGCGGCGCTTGGTGGCCCCAGAAAACCGCCTTTGATACTCTGCGGCTGAAAGTTGCAACTCGTCTAGGACCACCGCCTTCAACTTGTCATAGTCCCTGTGCTGCTCTGCGGTGAACCGTGTCGATAAGTAGGCTGCCCGCCCAGCCAGCACCGGGAACACAAGCTGCGCCCAATGTTCCTTCGGCACGTTGTAAGCCACGAGCGAGCATTCCACTGACTCAAACCAGACGGGTACTTCACCGTCTGCCGGCAATTTGGGGAACGCGCCGGCGAGTAGCTTAGCGTACTGTCTCAACCGCTCGTCCTCGGAAGGCGCCGCATTCTGGCTTCGAGCACGCATGATTTGCATCTCGAGCTCTAAGGCTCTTATTTTTTTTTTTCATACAATTCCAACTCTTTCTCAATGTTTTGGCCATGCCGTGACCCCGACGCCTCGTTGCTGCCCCTGTCTCCATCGTCCCCCCTGTCACCACTGTCACTATCGCTATCTAACGTAGATGCCTTGTCGGGGTTAAGATGACCAAATCGGGTTATCATCAACTACGCAAGCCTTAGTCAAACAGTGACCGCTAGGAAAACGAAGGAACCAGGGAACTCACTCGGAGCTGCGCTCAGGGTCCTCTTTTCGGGCAGGAATGGCGGCGACCTCGGACCAGGTGCCGACTGAAGCCGCTAGCTGCTGCCTTTACTCGGGGATGCCGTTTTCTGTCCGCTGAAGGCTGTGTCCGCTTGAATCTTCCAACTGCCGCCGTTGCTCAGGGATACCACTCTGTGTCTGTTGAAGGCCTTGTCTTCGGCGTTTCACGCCCGATGCGGTTCGCACCTTCGCACCCCCGTAGCCTGTCGTCCTTTCGGTATCTCGCCTTGGATGCCGAACTTCGTCGTTCTCTCCGTGGATGTCTTCGTCCGTTCCTCGGGGCCGCTGCAGAGCACCAGTACTGTCGACTGCGCCAGTAAAAGGTTTGCCGGTGGTGTTGGTCCGGTGATTTCCATAAACTGGATGCACTGCTTGAAGGCTTCTCGATGATATGACTTGCAGGCGAAGCGATTTAGTGAGAAACGAACTTTTATACAGGCTATTTACAGATGGGTACAAACAAACGTCAGTATACGGCCACAACTATCCGCGGCCGGCCTAGCCGACCGCCTGCACAGAGGCGAGGGACACCGCGTCCCAACAGTCAAACTGGCGCGCCTCGCACCAGCTCTCAACGGTCACTCCCTCCGCACTCGGACAGACCGAGCGCCTGCCAGCTAGGAGTCGCTAGAGACAAAAGCCCCCGGGCGCGGCTCCCTTCGCGGGTACACCCCGAAGATGCCCGCGCCCCTTTCCACATGTAAAAGTTCAACTGCTAACTGCGGCTCATCAGTTTTGACGAATAGGAAAGCTCAGAACTGATGTCAGCGTTTTCCCTTACCCACGAGTTGCTCCCCAGGTGGTCTCGCAATCCGCCAAGGGGACAGGGGTCCAAGGTCGAGGCAGGCAAAAAGCCCCGCCGTCCGGAGCGGCGAAGGAAACCGCAAGGACGAATGGGGAGACTAAGCAAAAAGGCATGAGTCCCCTTCTAACGGCGTGCACCAAAGCAAAACAAAATAAAACAAAACCGGACGCGCAGCCTAGGTCACTGCCCTCTCGCGGAATATTCGCAACACATGTAGTACAAAAAGATGCGACAGCGCGCCGAACCCTACAACGGGTGAATCATATGGACACGCCCAACAGTGGCACACACCATAAGCGGCTCGGAATCTCAGCACCCGACGACCGGACGAACCTACGGCGCACACAAATCTTCTCGACTTCGTCACGAGGACTAAAGTTCGACCGGGCTGTTACCGAAGCCAGAAGCACGACACACAATACACACACACGGCACAATACACACATACGGCACAATCCACACACACGGTAGCAGCCGCAGTCACGGTCATCACTCGACGCACTTTATTCGCTCACTGCACTCAAGTTTTGAGCGAGACGAAAGCCTTGGCGTACTACGAACGCGCCGCACGATGCGGTCAGGCTCCTTTTTTTCACTTCCTTTTTATCGCGACAGTACTAGTTGCCTGGTAGAGAAAACACCTGGGTAGCAGCGGATATGCGGTTACCGCACAAGGGCGTACTTTTCATCCATTTTCTGCTCCTGAGTAACCACTCACACACACGAAGTGCTCCGCTGCCCTCCTTCGGCGTGAACCGTCGCATTGCAGAATGCTTCCTTCGCCGAAAACACCAAACAGGTCGTTTCCACACATACATGCGGCACTCAACGGTCGGTCACAACAGTCACACGGTCGGCGAACTACGCTTAACGACGGAAAAATACTGAAAAAGGGAGCGCGCTAGAGCGCGCAAGCACCCGAGGACAACTCACCGGCGGCCATATTTGTTTTCGGCGGTGGCGTTGGTTGCGTCATGAGTGATGTCACGCCTCGCTCAAGCTCGAGGCCACGTGGTGGCAGCCGACGAAACTAGAAAAACGTCTATTCTTGCTGATTTCGATGCAGTAACTTGTCCTTTCTGCCCTATTCCGCAGATCATACACTAATTTTAATTTAAAAGGAGAAGTTATAGCTTAGTATAAGAAAATCAAGAATAAAGAAGTACCTGTAGGTAAAAAAAAAACTTGCGTAGAATTGAACAGTAATGATGAAGTGCTTTGAGCCACTTATGCGTTTCAGTGGAATGATGTTGTCTTTTGCTGACGCTTAGAGCGGGCTATTGTGCAGTAAGGGAGACGCTCGCCGAGTGTAATTTTGGTTGAAGATTCCAGTGAACGACTGACAGCTATGTTCGGGTATAACCCCATTACCTCTCCATTTCACGAATCAGAAGAAAGAAAGCATGTTCTGCCTGCCGTAACATGCATTGTGCAGGTTTGAAAGGAAAAATTAGCGTGGATAGGTTTATGGCGAAGTCCGGGTGTCGATCGGCGCTACCAGTCAATAGTACTTCATAGCAGGGAGGGAAGGTGCTGCGCTCATTCACCTGAACATCAGCATAGTACGTATGCTAAAAAAAAAGCACATATTCAACTGTGCACGTATTAATCACCTTGAGCGGTGTGTACAGGGCGCCGTCAGGTTCAGTCGCTACCCAGGAATGCGTTCTTTTGTTGATAGCACAGCATGTTTTAACGTGTGTAGAAGCTACACGAACGTATAACGGCGCTTTTTATGGCATTTAATATTCACTTGGAACTATTTCTTAATATGACCGTCATAATTACTTGATTTGAGTAGAAGGAAGTCTGGTGCGTAAATGTGCGCGGTCATAAAGTGTTTGATGAGTTAGTACATGATCCCGAAGCTTTTTGGAAAGAAGCAGGCGGGCTACTAACAGAGACCCGTAGCGAGATTGAGAGGGGACGCGGCAGAGTGTTTTTGTTATTTATGCATGAGATATTTGACCAAATTTGACGGAAATATGCGAACTGCTATGCTTATTTCTGTAATGCGTTTTATTTTTAGCTATACCTGGTACAGTTCTTGCGCAATTATAATTGACAGCCTCGTTAAGTTACCCCCGGATCTTGAATAATTAAGTAGAAAGCGCGCATATTTTTTATGCCAGCATGTCCACAAAGCCGTTCTCTATGATGCTGTTAGTTCTTTTTTTAGACGCTGAGTACTTATGCGTGCTAAGTTATATAGAAACTTTTCTTACAGCTATAACTAACATACAATTGCACATGTGGGAAAAAAAATCGAGAAATTTATTGCACTCCACAACGCCTCAGCAATCGTTCGCGTCAAATACAATCAATAAATTTTCATTCGTTACAAAATTACGAAGGGGTGAGTAATGCTAATCGCAGAAAATGCGAAAGGTCAGAAAACGAACCTTTAAGTTTATTCCCTCGTTTATGGCCTGTTCGCTTTCGCTTTGGTCAAAGAAATGAGGCACTGAAATCAAGGAAACCTCTGGTCTCTCTTCGTAGTGATACAATTGGTGGTGCTCCGTCGTCGGAAACCCGCGGAATTCGCGGCATGCCAGGACCATCAGAAGCGCAGTTACCTCAGTTTTGGACTACCACACATCTAAAAGCGTTATATTATCAATTTCAACTGAATTATTTTGCTATAATTCTTCGTCACGAAACAGAAGACCCCAGGGCTTGGAAAGAAAATAATCTCAAAAATAAAAAAAATCACCAAATTGACCAGTTTAACATGGGGAGAAGTCGGCTTCGTGTGGCGCCTGATCTTGCGGCTAAAAGCAGCGCTTACGAGTGACACAGGAGATCGGGGACACGACGCTGTCACCACTTTTCGCACTGCGCGACACGCGTGTCAACTGACGGTGAGCCCATGGCTCTCCACCGAAACACCGCCAGCGCTTCCCTGTCTACTGTCCTGAATTAAAACTATTCCGGCTGGTGCACAAGTGTCAAAATTAATTTTTTAATGCCTCGCGTATGAATCAATGGCAGAAACGCTTTCTGTTTACCGCTAAACATATACCTGTACAGTACACAGTGGCGAACTATTCCCCTGATTACGCCGTACGTGGTCAACGCCAGCTCGTGTACTTGCAGAAATTACTAAGTTGAAAGCATTAACCGTTGCTCTGATTCGCAGAAACTGAAAACTCGCCAACAAGCCTTGAAAAACCCGCGCTGAACACCTCCTCGGCGCCGCTCCCTGACCTCTTGCGTACTGCGAGCCCGCTAGCAACTGCAGCGCCACCTCGTTTGTTTGCAAACATGCAGGAGGCCCATACGTAGCGAGAGGTGCGTTTTCTTAGCTGAACTTGTTGTGGCCACTGCATGCAATGAGAGACATTGGGCTCCATCTCGGCGGCTATGCGCCGCCTACTACGCTCAGCAGTGCAGTCAGGTATCTCGGTTTGGCACGTCGTTCCTCTCCCTATTCGGTTGTCTTTAACCATGTACGCGAAAGAGCGAGCGACGCGACAAGGCGGCACGGCAACGCTCGCTCCATGGAAGCGAAGGCGGCAGGCGACGCGAACCCGCGACGTACTCAGCGGACTCCGTGCTTTGCGCACTCAAGCTCAGAAACACGCCCGTAACCTGTTCAAGCCGCCGCGGTGGCTAACTGGTTATGGCGCTCGGCTGCTGGCCCGAAAGACGCGGGTTCGATCCCGGCCGCGGCGGTCGAATTTCGATGGAGGCGAAATTCTAGAGGCCCGTGTACTGTGCGATGTCAGTGCACGTTAAAAGAACCCTAGGTGATCGAAATTTCCAGAGCCCTTCACTACGGCGTGTCTCATAGCCTGAGTCGCTTTGAGACGTTAAACCCCCATAAAACCATAAACCGTAACCTGTTCTCTCTCTTAAAATTTTATGAGTGTGCCTCATAGTCAGGGCCGAATGAATATTTCCTCTACGGCAGCGGTGTAGCAGCAGTGTACATAACCAACGGCGTGCTTGCGGAGACGAAGTCACCTCACGGATTCACGGGGGAGGTGTGCTTTCGTTCGGCGCCTGTGCACTCCGGCTTAGTAAAAACAATCCCATAAACTATCACCGCAATCTGATTGTAAGTGAGCAAACTATAATATACCAGTGAGAATGCGCGCCGCGAGTGTTTATGTACAGTTGGAGCGCATCGGCACGATGGATTGAGCGCCGGTACCCGCGGCTCAACACGCATCTCTCCCTGCAGTACGCCCGCTCGCGTAGCCCGCTCCAAATGCTGTCAGCCCTCCTCACACAACAAGTAGATTGTTTTAATTATTTAAATCATGCGGGTCTGCCTCTCAGCTACAAAACCAATATTTTCTCGATGGTGGCGATGACCAAGACGACGCGCTGGTTTCGTGAGATGTACCAGTAAAAAACCGTGGACAAACCGGAAACGGTTTGTGGGGCTCTGATTGGCCAGTCGCGTGGGGGACTTCCGGGTGACGAGCGAAATTTTTTGTGGGTGCAGATCCGAGCGACACTGCAAGCGACACATGCATTTTGCCTCTCGCCACGGCGTCGCTCGTCGCTTGCCGCCGTCGCCTTTGCGTTGGCGTGAGTTTTCTCGTACATGGAGTCCAGGCTTAAGCACGGACACATTGGAGGCAATACGCGCGCGGCACACTGCCGGCGGCAAGCTGCTTGCCGCGAAACCTACAGCGGCGGCGGGTTCATCTGCAGCGCAGAGGATGGGTCGAGGAGCCATTTTCGGCGGCTTGCCCAAGGATGTTATATATAGAATTTAGAACCTTTTTGAGCTTGCCGCGTGCCGCAGAGGGGGAAGACCAATGAGGGGTGACCGGCTGGTATGGGGGGGCTCCACATCGGGCGCGTCGCCGCTCCGCGGCGCGAACAATGAGGCACTTAGGCCTCATCATTCGACGCCATCAGCGGCTGCGCCAAACTCTGAGGGCGTTAGTCCGCAATCATTCAAGGTGCTCTTGCAGAACGCAGTGCAGGTTATGCAGAGTCTAGCGGGTATTTTGCAAAACAATTTGCAAGCCCAGGCCCAGTCACCACGCGTTAGGATAGACTTGCCTACCTACACGGAGTACCACGACAGTACGGGAGCAAATGAGTACCTCGACCGTCTGCTGCATTATCAGCAAGTGACAAAAATCGCAGACGCCGAAATGCTCGCGCGTGTTGTGCCTGTTTCTTTGACGGATCAAGCGGCTGGCTGGTACCGACTAGCCGGCAACCGAGCGAGGACAACGGAGGAATTTTGCGCAAGCTTCCGCGACGAATTCCTTCCCGCAAACTACGAGTGGCGTTTGAGGAGAGAGCCGGAGCTCCGCACCCAGCACCCCGACGAGTCTCTGTTATACCCTGTCACGGGCATTTCAAAGGTCCTCGAACCGATAGCCTATCGACTCAAGGGCGATCGAGCGCTGCTACACGGGCAGTTTCAATGGCCATCGAGGCAATAGTCTATCGAGTCAACGGAGCACCGCCGAACTCCATCGAGATTTCGAGGGCCTTCGAGCGCTGCCCAGGGTTGCTAGCGTTGCTTCGAGCGGCGCCAAGCGCACTTTCGTACGCGACCCATTCACGGTACAAAAGCATGAACAAACATTATTCTCCTAAACTTTAACGCGAGCAGTGTTTACAATAATTATAAAATTGTATCAGACTGGTTTTAAGCGCTTTAAGCGCATTAATTTTACTTTGCGGTCCATGGACTAACACAGGACACACGCTAGGCAGTGACCATTACATTATATCTACCATCTTTGAGACAGCAAAGCATAAATCAGTCTTCAACAAAGTAAAAATTACGGACTGGGACAAGTTCAGGGTAATAAGAGAACAAAGACAAAAAGATGAAAGCACAGACCCAGTAATTGAACATCTCGGGGACTGGGTGCAATCACTAAAAATGGACATTAAGGCTACCACAGCCGAAATCGGCATGGAAGAAGGACAAGTCACTGACTCTAGGTTATTGCATATGTGGGAAGCACATTTCAGCTTGCAAAACCGCTGGAAGAGGAACAAACACAACAAAAATCTTAAAAATATAATTGCACAGTTGCAGAGACTAATTGAAAAATATACTCTAGAGCTTCAACACAAACAATGGGAGCAAATTTGCGACCGCATGAATGGCAAGCTCGAGTGCAGGAAAACTTGGCATCTGCTAAGGCACCTTCTTGACCCCACAGAGGCTAAATCAACTAAACGAGGTCAACTTATGAGATTAGTGCATCAGTATCAAGGCACCACAGAGGAGTTCTTAACGGAACTACGAGATCGATACTTAAACACAACCCCAGATGGACCACTGCCAAACTATCAGGGAACGCCAAACGAGGACTTGGACGCTGAGATTACAGAGTCGGAAGTGTGGCTTGCCATGGGGCAACTACGCACCACGTCTGCAGCCGGGCCTGACGGCGTTACTAACAAAGCACTTAGAAACTTGGACGCAGGGTCAGTGACAGCACTCACTGATCTCATGAACAAATACTGGACAGACGGAAACATTCCACAAGAATGGAAACATGCAAAGATTACATTCATTCCAAAGCCAGGCAAGAAATTGTGTATAGAGAATCTACGCCCAATCTCTTTAACATCCTGCTTAGGAAAGTTAATGGAACATATAATTCTCAATCGGCTACAAGAATACGCTGAGTACAATAACTTACTCCCTAACTCCATGCTAGGCTTCAGGGCTAATCTTTCTACCCAAGATGTTATGCTGCAACTCAAGGCAGACATAATAAACATGGAACGCAGCAGAGGAACTAAAGCCATATTAGGCTGGGATTTGAACAAGGCGTTTGAAAATGTCACGCACGATGCTATCTTAAGGAATCTCTCGGACATCAACCCAGGGAAAAGAACTTTCCAGTACATCAAGTCATTTCTCAGTAACAGAACGGCAGAGATAGCAGTTGGAGAGATTAAATCAGACTCTATCTCACTTGGAGGTAAAGGAACGCCACAGGGCTCAGTCCTGTCACCCTTCCTTTTTGATCTCTCACTAATTAAAATTCTTTCTAAATTAGCAGCCATCCCGGGGCTGCAACACACATTCTACGCAGATGATATTACTTTATGGACCACAACTGGCAGCGATGGTCAGATAGAGGATACCCTGCAACAAGCTGTAGACATAATACAAGACCTGGCGGGTAAAGCAGGGCTAACCTGCTCGCCCTCCAAGTCCGAATTATTTCTAATCAGATACAAACCAAGGGGCCCTCGAGCAAAAAATTACAAACCTCCGCCTCCACTGAAAATCTGGGTGGAAGGGCTCCCTGTAAAGGAAGTTCAAACTATAAGAATCCTAGGACTCTTCCTTCAGTCGAACCGGAAGAACAAGGAAACACTACAAAAACTCCAGACAATCGTCAATATGACGGTAAGACTAATTAGACGAATTGCAAGCAAAAGGAAGGGAAGGAAGGAGACAGAACTTTGCAAAATAGTACAAGCATTTGTAATAAGCAGGCTTGTCTATGCACTCCCATACTTAAAATTAGACAGTAGTGAAAAAGCCAAAGTAGAGTCTATGATTAGAACAGCATACAAGGTAGCATTAGGGCTACCGAACCGTACCTCCACCGAAAGGTTTCTGGGCTTGGGAGAACACAACACCTTAGACGAGCTTACAGAGGCACACTTAACAATGCAGAGAGGCCGGCTTTCCCGCACCAAAGCAGGAAGAACCATACTTGATCGTTTAGGACTAGGCATACAGTTGCCACCCCAAGATACCAAAACACAGATACCTAAACGCATCGCTAAGGTAATAGGAGTTAAGCCACTAGCTAAGAATATGCATCCTGCTCACCACGAGGGGAGAAGAAGGGCTAGGGCAAAAGCTCTACACAACATATACAACCAAGATGAACATGCAGTATATGTAGATGCCGCAGAATACCCCCAGAAACAAGAGTTCGCACTAACGGGGGTGGATACGCAAGGTAAACTGATAGTCTCCGGCACTACCATAACGAAATCCTCGGAAACGGCAGAAGAGGTGACAATCGCCCTTGCTATCATTAACTCAGAAGCTACTACCATACTCAGCGACTCTAAATTTGCCATACGCAATTATGCGAGGGGCAGAATTTCTCAGGCAGCAATGAGCATATTGGGTCAAACCAAAGACTTAGGCAGAATTATTGAATTGATATGGGTCCCGGCTCACTCAGGGAACCCTGGTAACGAAGCGACACACGTAACAGCTCGAGGATTCGTCAGCCGAGCAGGGGACGCTGTCGTTGCTGAGAGTTTTTCGAAGGACGGCCTATCATTTTTTCACGATATTACTAATCATTTTAAACTTGAAAGGAGGATATTCCCTCCTCCAGACAAAGCCTTTAATAAGGAGCAGGAGACCACTTGGAGGCGACTCCAGACGCGATCCTTCATGACGCCTTACCTGTTGTCAAAATTCTACCCCGGTGAATACGACCCTGCATGTACATTATGTGGTCATTTAGCCACTTATGATCACCTATTGTGGAATTGTAAAGAGGAGCCGTCCCCGAAATCTCTAATACAGGTTCCTACTCTCGAGCAGTGGGAGGCCGTGTTGGTCAGCTCAGACTTGGGAGTTCAAACCCAGGTCATTGAATGGGCTACCCAGGTCGCTGTAAGCCGTGGACTGATAGCCACCTAGCACGGATCGTCTGCATTCTGCCTTTTCTGACGAATTAAATGTTTTCCAATCCAATTTGCGTTGCTTGCGTACTTAGCGTTGACAACATGGCGGCGCCCTGCCCGCCCGCTTCATAGCGATAACAGCTTCGTCGCTAATCCCACAAAGCAATATCGTGTTCTAAGCTGTTGTATTCGCCTTCGATTTGCCCATTCTTACCCTCGCATAAAGTTTCAAGAGACAAATAGCTCTTGTTTTTCAGATATCAAGGCGATTTCCGTGGTCTTGAGTCTGACGAAGCAGCGCTCCGACTCAGTTGTACTGGCTTGGTTTTGGCTCGTCTTGTATTAGAGTGGCTACAGCAGTGTCTGCATCTGTCCGTCGGGTACGTGCTATTAAAAGGGTTTTAAACGACATGCGCGTATGCATGTATTTCAGCATTTAGTATACATTTATCAAATATTTTTGTTATTTTTGCAAAATCCAAAGTAGCGATTGTGGCGCCACACAAGGTTGGCGTAAGACACGAGAACCATTTCAGTGGCCATTGAGATTTGCCGTGTAGCAGCGACAAACTCCTTCGAGTTCGATGGCGATTTTGAATTTCGAAGACCCTCGACTCGATGGCCATTGAAACTGGCCGTGTGACAGGGGTACTAGAGTACGTCTGAACGATGGACGAACTTTATCGCCTCGCTGACCCTCGCGCCAC
Source organism: Amblyomma americanum (assembly GCF_052857255.1). Taxonomy (NCBI): domain Eukaryota; kingdom Metazoa; phylum Arthropoda; class Arachnida; order Ixodida; family Ixodidae; genus Amblyomma; species Amblyomma americanum. The sequence goes on from NC_135497.1 coordinate 235,432,500, forward strand.
GAACACGAAGAAAGTTGAGCGCGTCACGAGACAAGCGCACCCAACTTTCACGGCCTACCTGAGAGGAGTCAGGTTCAGAGATTTGGATGAGCTGGCTGCTGAGGCGAAGCGCATTCAGGGAGACATCCTCTCTGCGCGTGCGTATCGGCCGCCCCCACCCGCATCGCTGACACTTGAGCCGCGCTGCACGTGGAATGTCAGCTCAGCGCTCAGTCCATCCAGAGCTGAAGCGTCAGCACGGTTTGCTGACGAGCGTGTCCCAAGGGGTCGGGAGTTGTCTGACCGCGCTTTGGACCCGTTCAGCTACGCGTTGCGAACAGCACACGCTGCCGCAGAGCGGAACGAACCTAGGCGAGATCGCGAGGCCGACACGCGGCCGTACCAGCGGCCCCCACCGCCCGCAGCGCGAGTTCGAGATGACCGACCGGAACGTGGCGACCAGAGCCTAGCCCGCCGGGGCGCGGGAAACCGTTGCTACCAGCCGGTGCGAACATCCGGAGCACTTCGAGAACCCGCGAGTGTGGCCGCCCTCCCGCCCGTGACCGAACACGGTCGGGAAACAGCTAAAGCCGCCGGTGATCGACCTTCGATCCCGCGCGACGTACTCAGAAAACCTCGGTTTGCTAGCGCCTTTGGCATGTCGCGTAGGAAGTTCTGTTGACCTGTCAGCGTCGTTCATTGAGCTAACGATAGCGCGAGAGAAATTCATCGCGTTACTCGATATAGGAGCAAGCGCCGGCAGGCGAAGGGCCGTATTCAGCAAAACAGATCCGGCAGAAGCTGGAAAATCTCAATAAGCACTACCGGTAAGTACGAAAGCTATTACATATAATGGTGTAGTTTACAGGCTCTTTTAGTGCTTTTTAACGCTGGTATCCGGTGCGCTGCACGTATACGCTCAAACATTCGCCGTGCTGCACGGTGCTTCGTCCGGCGTGACAGCTACTTTGCTGTAGAATACATTACTCTTTTTCTGGCTGACCTGTGATGTGCCCGGATCGTTACTGCCCTGAACTCGTATCGTTTGAACTGACCACTTGCATGTCTACTAACGGTAACCGCGTCAAGTGCAGTGTTTTTCGGCAGCGTCTCCTGAATTCACTCCTATATCTTCCAAAGCGATGGGCGCCAGCAGCACGCAGGTCTGTTTCGTTCTTGATGCTCTTTAGAGCGCATAGCATCGCATCCATCCGCCTGGCAGTGCGAACGTCGCTGACGTAGTTTGCACGCGCCGATAACCGATGACGATGACCGGGGTTAATGGTGAGAGTTCGCGCAACAGTAGAAGGTCCTGCCTCGAGCTAGCTTAGCTTGCTACGTTTTTCGCAGCCTGTCGGCGGTCTTGGTCGGCGGTCGCGCGGTATTAGTAAATGCTCGGAGGCTGTATAGAACTGGTATTCACTTTATATTTTACGTCCCAAATTAACCGTATCAGCAGCAAAGTAATCTCAACGTGAAATCGGGTACCTGCGCTAGCATGGTTGACAATTGAGATGTACTACTTTATCTGCTGAATGTGCCGACCAGCATGCTTGTCCTCCGATTCGGCACCCTTTCAGTCTAAACAAGGACAGGCGGGATATGTACTTCTTCCATATGGGTAGCCGGTTATTTATTGTTTGTTTATTTGTCTTTAAACGAAACACTACCCGCCTATAAATTTTCTGATGCAAAGTTTCATGGAATAAAACTACATTTGTTTCTAGGAAGCTGAGGATATCTGGCTCAAGCACTGGATCAAAAGGCATTGAATGGCCATTTTACTGGCTGCTTCACTCTTTTCTTGGAGCGCTGCCAGTGAATGACAGTAGCCTGGTGCAAGAAAGTGTGGAGGTAATCTAGATTCACTGGTTCAGAGAAACTAAATCTTACAGTGCCTGCAAGCACGTATATTTTCTTCACAACAAGTATTTTAATCCATCATGGCTAGCAACGCTGCAAGAAGGAAAAGGTTTTTTTGCCTCGGCAAGATGACGTGTTATAGCCATCACAGCTATGTAGTTCGAAAACACTACACAACACAAAGAAAGTGACTAAAACTTTTAAAAGACATGTCTCATTCACTTTCTGTTTTATTACAGACAACAGAGTAAACTCATCTTAATATATATGCACTTTGCTCCAAAGCAGGCAGTTAAAAGAGAACATGAAAGAATTTGAACATGTTCAAGAGCCAACAAGCAAAGAAAACCGTGTAAATTGACAACGTGAACAAGATGAGGTGATGCATAGCGCTGTGAAGTGTTTCCAATAAGCTGCACATGATTCGATTGTGTTTGAATGTCATCACACATAACACAATTGCAACACTCTGCACTGTGCGCTGTGAGAGACCTTTGCTGTCAGACTGTACTAATACTCTCCAAGACGAACAAATTGCAGTACAAGAAATGCATCGCATAATCGGACTGCACAGCACTTTCTGCACCTAAATCTGCCCTTGTGTCCACTGTTTGCAGCAGCTGGCCACAGTTAAAGGAATAGGATGCGAGTATTTGTATTTTCCAAAACATGTGGCAACCGTATTATATTAATTCATAAGTGTTACTTAATAGGTATTTAGTCGAATCAAGTGTAATGCCAAATATTTCAAAAAAGGAAGAATCCACACTGCATTTCCCATCATAAAGTGGCTTGTGAGCTGGAAGTCGTCATTTCTACCTTTTTTATCCTGGTCATTTCTCTGAGCTTTCTTGATAAGTTATCAAAAATCTGTATTTTGGGTCTTGCCTAGCAGCTAGGTTTTATATCCTGTAGCTATGTGGCACACATATTTATAGTTTTTAACTTTTGCTTGGTATTGGCAGGTGCCAGAGGCTCCTGAATATGGAGCTGCAGAGGTTCTCGCAATCTTGACACTTGACGCTGACCATGATACAGCTGAAGACACCATGGCCCAGCCCAGAGAAAGCAGCGACAGCACCACAAGGCGCCGAAAAAGACCTGCGAGCTCGCTTTTCCAGGAGCTACTGACAATGCAGCAGCAAACCGATGACCGGGCAGACAAGGCTGCCAGAGAAAGTTCCGAGCTGAGAAAGCAGCTCTTGGAACTGCGGAAGGAAAGCAATGAGATTCAAAGAGGAATGCTTGATGTCATGAAATCGTACTTCACACCAAATAAATATCAGGAATGAAATAATCTGTCCGCTCTGAAATAAGTGATGTTTTACCAACTGCAACAGACAGTGCAGCATTGTAAAGTGCCTAAGCCGAATCTTTTTCAACTACTACTGTCTAATTTGTCCACATCAATAATGATGCGGCACTCACTTAAATATTTTAAACTTAGAATGCTTATCACTATCCTTTTATCCTGCAAAAGTTAAACAAGCCTTTGCCCAACATAAAACAAAATGTTTTGTGGCCAACGTCGTTAATAATATATACATGCTATACGACAAGCTATCAAAATTATAAGATGGGTAGGCAACTGAACAAGATCCAAGTCGTAAACCTCCATAACCCTACAATGCCATTTCGCACAACATGACACAATGGCAGCATTGAATAAAAGAGATGCACCTACATGCTGCAAGCACTAGGCTGAGGCCACATCTCAGTACTTTATGCGGAGTAATGAATAGGTATACTATGAAGTGGGCAGGTGCTTTGATTGATGGGTGTACCGTCACAATCCCATGATAAACTCTGCTGCAAAAGACACTACATTTCATCATCTATACAACTTGAGAAAACACACATGAAGGTCCAGTGGGCGGGGCGTCCTCTGTGAAGGCTGGCTTCAAGCGTTCGATTGAAATGGTGTCAGTGCGTCCATGAATGTCGACGATGAAGAACTTCGATGTTCTTTCGAGTACACGGAAGGGGCCGTCGTAGGGCCGCTGAAGCGGCTTACGGACAGTCGCGGCGAACAAAGATGTGCGTGCAAGTCGCGAGTTCGGATGGAACATGTGAAGATCGTCGAGACTGGCGTTGGAGATGTGTCGCCCTGAGATGGCGGCAAAAATAGCGGAGCTGTGTCATACAATCGGTAGGGTCGGGACTTGTCAACGAACCGGTAGATTCGAAAAATTCACCAGGAAGACGCAGGGGTGAGCCGAAGACAAGTCCTGTCGGAGTGCAACGACGATCTTGTTTCAGCGTAGCACGGAGGCTGAGCAGAACCAGTGGTAGGGAGGCGGTGCAGTGGGTGGTGTCGAGTTGGACTTTAAGGGATGTTTTTAGCGAACGATGGAAGTGTTCGATCATCCCGATCATGCTGCTGCTACACATGCAAGACCGTTCACTGTGAAGCAAGATGTTTTGCCAGGGCATTTCTCACTGCCACCCCCGATGGCTCCTCTTGACTGCTTGTGCAGGAAGGCTGTGGTCGTCGTCCATCCTCTAGACGGACCACATCCAGCCAGTTGGCGTCGCATCTGTCAGTCATTTCCTCACAAATATTGTGGAGCACGCAGCAGCAGCGAATGACTTCGTTCATAATGACAATGTCGCATTCAAGGCCCTTCAGCAGTATGTGAAAACGTGCCTTGAGTCCCCCGAAGGCATTTTCTACCACACGCCTGACACTTGAAATATGAACGTTAAATGCCTGCGTAGTAGAATCAGCAGTGACAAAATGCGGGTATGGCTTCATGATGTTTTTTTTGAGTGGGAAGGCTTGATCAGCCAGCAGCAGAGGTGAAACGTGTAATCCTTCGATGGTTTTGGCTTCCATCTTAAACAATTCCCTGCTCAGGATCTTTGGCAGTTTCGATTCCTCAAACATACCTGCGTCATGGTTCCTCCCAGGAGATCCGCTGTTTGTGTAAAGGAATTTGTACCTGTGGTCAACAAAAGCCAAAAGTATTACACTATACCACTCCTTACAGTTATGGTAGTCCACTGCATGCTCGAAAGGTGGACAGACTTCGATGTGGCAGCCGTCTAGTGCTCCAACAGCTTGAGGGAAGCCTGCAACTGCAGAAAACTGCTGCAGGTGTTCGGCCACTTCGTGCGTCCTCGGCATTCTCACGTACCGCCCTATTGAAAAATCTCGTATATATGTGTTAAATGTGTCTTATATATACGCAATTATTGGATATGTGTCCACATATATGCTCGTAAGGCATACGTGTTCCTCTCCACGTATGGCAAAACACATATATACGGGTGATACGTGCCTCATATATACGCTATTGGATATATGTCACTCCCGTCCCTCGTACATAAGAGGGCCACGTAACCTTCGTACAGATACGAGGGCCTCGACATGGGGATACAATGGCTTTGCAACACATACTCTGGTGTACAGTTAATAGCTCTGAATATGTAGGCTACCTGAATGAACTTGCAACCCTTCAGTGCAGCAAATGCTGCATCCCAGCACTAAATACTAGGCTGCAGTCAATAAAATAATTTTTCTTGCTGCCTTTATTTTATCACTTTTTTCTGACTACAGTCATTGACTACAGGGGCAGGTGCAGGCGATGATTACTTGATGTCCCTCAGCATGTCCGCCAGGTAGCAATTCAACTGCTCTGCGCATTTTCTGATCCTCGGCAGCTTGTGCAGCTTTGATGTATGCATCAAATGCATCTGAAAAAGTATTAATTATGACAAAATTGAAGACATGCAGGTGCTGCAAAATAAAGGTATTTAAGTCATGCACACTTAAATAAACAAATGCCTTTGTCAGTCAGGAAATGTACCTAAATAAAAGAGGCTTACTGCCCACAGCTGCTAGTTTTTCTGAGTTCATCCGAGGCTACTGCATGGCACCAGCCTTAAGGAATTGCCAGCATATTGAGCCGGTGATGCTCCTTCCCTGAACGCTCTAAGGAGCATCACCAGGAAGGAGTGTCACTTTTGTGGGGAACCCCACAAAAGTTTTGTGGCGTCCTTGCAAAACAAGAATTCTCAACCTCGGGAAAGAAGCCAGCGCCACCGCTCTGCACTGACAATTTCCGCTCCCGAGGTGGACCTGCAATAAAACAGCTGCATATATGCTTTGTATAAAGCCCTATAACAGATTGGGGAGAGAGTTATTATTTGCCACATTAAAACTGCTAAAATCCTATTCCTCAGGACTCCTATATGTAACATTACGAAAATGGCAGTTTTCCTTGCAAACGCTACTAATGATAAAACATGACACATCGCTCTCTTCTTCGGAGTGAGCAGCGCGATGGGTCACCAGGTCACGTTTATGTGCAATCATATAAGCTGCCCTTGACAACGTAGATGAGCCTTTTTATCTCTACTTCAGGCTCCACTGCACCCTGGCAACAGTAATGCTGCCAAATATTCGAAAGCACAAAACTAACAGATGCAAGATTATGAATATTTAAAACACAGCAATTAAATCTTAGCACAAGAGGCTGTGCTAATTAGAACATGAAAGGCTGTGGTCATGGTCTATTGATCTAAGAGTTCATTAAGCGAAGCTGCCCTGAGCTGTCACAGGTTCAAATTGTGCCTGGGGTTCCTGTGCAGGCAATTTTTTTCCGCTCCATGCCATTTGGATGGAATGATTCCCCAAAACAAATGTTGGTGCGTATGTGTAGCGCCTTCTTTTCGGGCTAACCTGAGCTATTTATGTTACCTGCTGTGGCAGCCGCTAGATAGCACTACATGTAAAAAAATGCGTTGTCGCTAGTCGTCGGCGCATTCTACTGTGAATGAATGTGGAGAGATGGACGTCGTCCACCTCGAACAGCGTGTAAACATAAAATTGTGTGTGAAGCTTGGCAAGACAGCCACACAGACGTATGAGCTCCATCGTGACACTTACGGCAACGAGACATTATCGCGGGCGCGAATTTTCGAGTGGCACAAGAGGTTCGCTTAGGGGAGAACGTCGGTGGAAGACGACACAAGGCAGGGGCGCCCTTCAACCTCACGGAATGAAAACAACGTGGCTCGAATCAAGAAAATCGTACAAGACCGCACCATTACAGTCTGCATATAGTGTCAGATGCTCTCGACATTAGTAGGACAACATGCCACCAAATTTTGCGTGAGAACTTGGGGAAACGAAAGCTGAATGCCAGACTTGTGCCGCACTCCTTCACGCAGGACCAGAAGAACACGCGGCCATCAGTGAGCTCTAATTTGCTTTAGGATCTCCGCAGGGGGGCGTCTGCAGCTTGCAGGCGTTCATGAGTGGTGACACCACGGGTTTCCGAGCATCCGCAGGGACATCCCCACAGGGGATGATGGTGAACAGTGCATCACCACGGACCCGAGCACCCGCGCCTAGCCGTGCGTGGCATCGCCGTGTCCGCGGAAAAGGGGACCCTGGTGGTTGAGCCGATGCCGAGCCTTTGGACCATTAAGGCCCCTCGGCGGAGGAAACACACCACTTTGGCCCCAGCTTCCTGCAGACGGCACGTCCGGCCTGACCCAACCGGGGGAAATCGGCAGTCGCCTTTTCCTATCCTCCCCTCCATCTTTCACTTTCCTATCTCTTTCTCATAACTCTCCTATCTCCTACTCACTTCTTGGTTTTTCCTTCTTTCCTGGCGGCGAAGGTTAACCTTGTGTGACCAACCACCTTGAGTTGCGACATATTTGGTTATAGTTGAGGTGTACAGCTGGCGTGGGCAGGACTTGCTATCAAGTTCCTGTCCCGTCCCCTTGTTGGACTCCGTGGTGGGTGGCTGGCACCATGACCGAAAAATACAATTTTTTATGGCTCCCCTACTTTCAAAACCTGATCGCTCTCTCAAAAGAGGGCGGAATGAGGCAGACTTCTTTCAAAAAGGAAAAGTAACTTTCCCCAAATATCACGTGGTCCACAGTGAAGAACAAGATAAACAGGCAAGAATAATATCCCCCTTCCTAGTGTCAAAGTGCTTGACTGAAACCTTAGGCATTGGCTATAAGCTGTCAAAAATGGCCAGCGGCGACTTATTGCTCGAGCTGTGTGACAATGTCCAGCACTCTGAGCTCTCAAACCTAACGTCCATAGGGGAAATCCCGGTCTCCGGGACTTCTCATCGCTCACTTAACACTGTCCGAGGCATAATATCCGAAAATGATTTTGTTCACATAACTGAAAAATAAATGCTCGAAGGGCTCACCGACCAAGACGTCATAGATGTCCACCGAACCAAACTTCGGAAGGGCAATAAGGAAATAGACACAAAACACATGATCCTCATGCTCAACACCACCCCCTTGCCCGACACAATCGATGTGGGGTATTTGAAAGTCAATGTAAGACCATACATACCAAACCCTCGCAGATGTTTCAATTGTCAAAGGTTCGGCCACGGCTCACACAGCTGCCGCGGTCGCAAAACTTGTGCAGAATGTGCTTCGAATGATCACCAGTTTGATGTATGTGACGCAGCCCTGCGCTGTGCAAACTGTGAAGGAGAACATGCTGCATACTCCAGGGCGTGTCCGTCCTGGAAGATAGAAAAAGAGATAATCACCATAAAGACAAAGAAAAACATTTCATTTAAAGAAGCGAGAAGGCGTTTTGCGCTTACAAACACATTCTCCTTCACAGGAAAACCAAACTTCGCTGATGTGGTGCGCAGGGGCGTAGCACCACACAGCACTCCGACACCTGCCTAGGCCGTTTCCACCGAGCCATGACAGGACCATCCACGCCCCAGGCAGGGCCAGCGAAAGCTGCCCTGTCATTGCCAAAGCAGGGAGTGCCGGTCCATGGGTCAGCATCCTGCAGGACCTCCCCCCATCGGGAGAGGTCTGAAACTAACACAACCGCGGCTGGCGGTCCTCCAACACCTCTGTTGAGGTGATGGATACAACACCCACTCCGCCTCCATTACAGCGGCGGAACAGCTCTCTTGAGCGAAAAAAAGACAGGCCCCTCAAATCGGGCCCGCCACATAAATCCCCTTTCATTCCCTCTCAAAAGCATAAACATGGCTTTTTTTAATTCACTGGAATTGTTGAGGACTTATGCGGACTTACAGTGACATAACACATATTTTAACGTCAATGCTACCCATAGTTTTATGTCTTCAGGAGACCAATCTTGGTCCACAACATGCACATATCCTGAAACATTATAAAACTTTTAGACACGATCGCGAGCAAGCAAATCGACTCTCGGGAGACGTCGCAATTTGTTGTCCACTTGTTGGCGTGCCGGAGCCACCACAAGCAGTAATAAGTCCGACTCCGGAGAGCAAGATACGAACACGTTTTACTGGAAAGTCATGTTGTTTTCTTCCCTCACTGTGCCCCTACATCAGTTGCCAGACGAGTTTTCTACGTCGGCCAACACTCCCCCACACTTGGTTTGAGAATCACACCACTGACACTCACATCACAAGTTCAGTCGGTTTGGCGGCCGCCGGATACGAGCGGGCCGTCCGGGTTGACCTTCGGCTGCAGGGGTTGGTGCTGAACTTGACTGTTGTTCATGTAGGTCCCACCATTCACTCTGCTCAGTAGGGCTACCGTTATCACAACGACGAACCTGGTCGAAATGTCGGGTAACGGGTCCTCCGGCTGTGTTGAGCTTGAGCATCCTGTTTCCCAAGACATGTTGAACCGTACCCTTCATCCAACGCTGGCCAAGACCGAAGTTGCGGAACAAGACAGTCTGGCCACGGACCCATTTCCCTTTTGTTAACGTGTACCTTTCAACGTTCGGCTCTTGTGGTTTCTGCAGAAGCAGGTCCAGGCGTCATTTGGGTCGATAGCTCAGGAGCATTTCAGCTGGGGATTTGTCCCTACTTCCGGATGGTGTGCGTCTGTGGTCATGCAGCCACCGGTTTAAGCGAGCTGAGAGTGTTCCACGTGTGAGTCTCTTGAGACCGTCTTTGACTGCCCTCACCGCTCTTTCTGCAAGCCCATTAGATTGAGGGTGGAAGGGCGCTGTACGGATGTGCCGTATGGCATTCTTCGTGATGAATTCTTGGAATTCGGCACTGACGAAGGCACTGCCATTATCAGACACCAGACAATTGGGCAGACCAAATCGTGCAAATATGCTCCTTAAGATCTCAATGGTTGCTGTAGTCGTTGCACTATTTGTTGCGACTGCTTCGATCCAGCCTGAATAGCTGTCCACAACAACCAACACCATCTTGTTTTCAATTGGACCAGCATGGTCTATGTGAACACGTGTCCACGGCTGGGTTGTTGCGGGCCATGCCGCTGCCTTCTCGGAGGGTGGCATTGATGCCGCCTGTTGGCAGATAGGGCAATTCCGCAGGAGCTGTTCTATGTCTTGATCAATTCCTGGCCACCACACAAGTTTCCTTGCCAAAGCTTTTGTGGTACTGAGTCCGGAATGTGCTTCGTGCAGTTCCAACAGGATTGCTCTTCTAGCTGCCTCAGGGATCACCAGTCGGTCTCCCATGAAGATGAGTTGTCCATCTGCAGTGAGGAAATTCCTACGTCTCCAGAATGGCAGTACTTGATCATGGTTAGACTGTGGGAGTTTCTTAGGCCATCCTCCCAGTATGTATTCATGAAGGCATTGCATGAGTTGGTCCTTCCCAGCAACGTCTTCGAGTTGCTTCCTTGAGACCGGTGCCGTGTCCAAGATGCTGGCTACTAGTGCACTGTTTTGTTGGTCAGGGTCTTGCATCTGCAGTTCAGTCTCACTGGCTGGCATAGGTAGTCGACTCAGTGCGTCTGCATTTTGGTTGCGGGATCCGGGCTTATACTTTATGGTGTATTTGTAGGCACCAAGGGTAATTGCCCACCTTTGAATGCGTGATGCTGCAGTAGTAGGAATTGGTCTATTTTCCTTGAAGAGTCCAACCAGTGGTTCGTGATCAGTCTTCAACGTGAACTCCCTACACAACAAGTAGTCACGGAACTTTACCACTGCAAACACCAGAGCCAGGGCTTCCCTTTCCAACTGAGAATAGTTCTTATCTGTCTTTGTGAGGGTGCGGGACCTAAACGCTATTGTTCTTTCAATGCCATCGATCACTGAGATAGCACTGCACCAATTCCCTCTGGTGAGGCATCCCATTCTAGCACTAGTTCCTTCGTGGGGTCAAAGTGCACGAGCATATTAGAGTTAATCAGAGAGTTCTTCACAGCTTCAAATGCTCTCTTCTCTTCAGATGCCCACTTCCATTTGCTCTCTTTCTGTAGCAACCGGTACATAGGTGCAAGGAGACTTGACATGTTGGGCAGAAAACTGCGGTAATAGGTGATCAGGCCCAGTAAGGATCGTAGTTCTTGGACATTTCTGGGCGCTAATGCTCTCACGATAGTGTCCAATTTCTTTTCCGCTGGATGCAAGCCGTGTCGGTCAATTTTGTGTCCCAGGTAGGTCACTTCCTGTGCTCCGAACACACACTTGTCTTTCCGCAACCGGATACCATTTTCTCGAAATATTTCCAGTACCTTGTTCACAGTCTTCCCATAGCTATTCTTATCCTCTGCAATCAGAACATCATCTAAAAAGACTTGCGTGCCCGGCACATTTTTCAGAAGTTCTTCCATCTTCCTTTGGAATATGGCAGGGGCTGATGCAATGTCATATGGTAGCCTATTGTAAGCAAATAGACCTTTGTGAGTGTTCAGTACAGCAACTTGCTTTGCTTGATCGTCCAGTGGTATGTGGCAGTAGGCTTCACGTAGGTCCAATTTTGAAAACCAATAGCCACCCTTGAGAGAGGCGAAAATGTCTCCCATTTTTGGGAGTGGGTACTGGTCGACATCACACTCTGGGTTGACAGTGACCTTGAAATCCCCACAAATTCTCAAGGTTCCATCTGCTTTTACCACTGGAACGATTGGCGTTGCCCAGCAGCTGTGGCTGTCTGGAGACAAGATCCCTTGCTGACACATTCTGTCCAGTTCCATTCCTACTTTTTCGCGCAATGCATAAGGTAGTGAACGGGCTTTCAGGAATCTTGGAGTTGCATCTTTTTTCATGGCAATGCTGGCAGGAGGTCCCTTCATCAGTCCTGTGCCCAGCTCGAAGAGGTCTTTGAACTTTTCTTTCAGTTGTTCTGTGACACTTGAGATTTCACAGTCTGGAGTCAGGATTGTGCCTACCTCTTGGTCGGGCAGCAGATGAAGTTTTTGGATCACATCTCTACCACACAGTGAAGGTCCTGGGCATTGCACCACATACAGTTCAGCAGTTGCATTGCAGTTCTGGTGCTGCGCTGTCATATGAAGCACCCGCTGATAGGTAGCTTCCCCAAGTAACAATGGAGCTCTTTGTTTGTGGGCTTCAGGGCTGGCCACTGCTTGGCATGGAAATAGTATATTTCTTCAGGAATTATGCAGACTGGCGAACCCGTATCCACCTGCATGTCGAGATTCACTGGTCCCCACTTCACCGTCTTGTAGACCGGCTCGACCGCAGTACCTTCGCTGGTAACCGTGTAAATATCAAGGACTGGAGTGCAGCTACTGTCGCCAGCTTCGCCACTTACCGCGTTGGCCTGAAATTTCGTCGGCCTTTTCGCTTTTACCCCACCGAAACACCTTGTAGCTAAGTGCCCTTGCTTGTGGCACTTATAGCAAGTCGACGTCTTATGCGGAGAGTTGGGAGCATCGTGTGAGCAGTCGCCACAACGATTGCACGGGCGCGGCGTCTTTGCCTTGGTGTGTCGGTATTGCGGATTCGTTTTCTTCTTAAACGCTGTGGCGTTGACTTCGTTCGCCGATTCCGCGGTGCTCGCGTGGGGTAGGCGCTCAACATTTTGTATCGCCAATTCCGTCGACGTGGCGATATCTACTGCTTCTTGGAGAGTAAGAGACTTTGGCTTAGCCAGAAGTACTCGTTGGACCATCTTTTCTCGCAACCCGATGACAAATCTGTCACGCAGGTTTCGTTCCAACGCGCTCCCGAAGCCACAGTTGTCTGCGATCTTCCGAAGTTCTGCCAGGTATTCGCCTACCTTCTCGCCGGTTTTCTGTACGCGGGTTTGAAACCGGTACGTTTTGTAAATTTCCGACGGTGCCGGGTTCAGGTGCTGCTTGAGAAGTGCAATGATGGCTTCATAAGGTTCGTCCCGCGGCTTTTTCGGCGCCAGTAGGCTTCGGAGACGACCATATACCTCCGGGTTGAGACATGTTATGAGAATCGCGCGCTTGCGAGCGTCGTCGGTGATTTCGTTTGCATCGAAGTAAGACTCTAGCCGCTCGGAGTAGTTTGTCCATGTTTCCGCATTCGAATCGAACTGCGGAGGTGCCGCGAACAATGGCTGAGCGCCAAGTGCTTGCGCCATGCCACCTACTTGTCGCGCCGGTTCTTGCGTCTCACGTAGAGTCGTCGGCTTGCCTTGGTGGGTGTCGTACGTTCATTCCGTCTTCATCCCATCCTCGTCGCCACTTGTTGTCCACTTGTTGGCGTGCCGGAGCCACCACAAGCAGTAATAAGCCCGACTCCGGAGAGCAAGATACGAACACGTTTTACTGGAACGCCATGTTGTTTTCTTCCCTCACTGTGCCCCTACATCAGTTGCCAGACGAGTTTTCTACGTCGGCCAACACAATTGTCGTCCAAAGCGGCGTCCCTGCTCAAGAAATCAAGCTCAATACAAAACTTGAGGCGGTTGCAGTCAGCATCGTCAGCTATCAAGCACTAACAATCTGTTCCGTATACATTCCTTCACATTTTACATTAACAGTCCATGATCTAGAAGAACTCATAGGTGAACTTCCAGATCCATATCTAGTAGTTGGGGATTTTAACACTCACTACCCTTTTTTGGGAAGCGAGCGCTGCGACTGTAGGAGGCAAACAATCGAAGATTTTATTCTCACGAACAATATGTCTTTTAAACACGGAAAAGGCCACATACTGCTCTCCAACCTCGGGCAATATGAGCTGTTTACATTTGTTTTTTAGTTCACCATCTGTTTTTAACGATTTTAAATGGGACGTTATCGACAACCCATATGGCAGCGATCACCTTCCGGTATTAATCAGTTTGGCATCCGCGCCAGAAATCATCCCAACTAAACTGCGACGTTGGAAGCTGCATTTAGCAGACTGGGAAATTTTTAGAGCACAAGCCAATTTAGAGGATATAGTTTTAGAAAACCTCAGAATCGATGAGATAAACGAAATGTTCACGAATTGTATAATTAATGCCGCACACTTAGCTATTCCTCAGTCTTCAGGAGTGGTGCGGCAAAAACACAAAGTGTGGTGGACAAAGGAATGCAAGGAAGCAAAAAAACAACCAAATAGAGCTTGGGGCAAATTTCCCAGGTACCCTACACATGAGAATCTCGTACGTTTTAAAAAGGCAAGAGCAAAAGTTCGGTACGTCCGTCGCAGTGCCGAGAAAGCCTCATGGCAGAGTTACATTTCATGTATAAGCTGTCAAATAACATCAAAGAAAATGTGCGAACAGGTCCGTAACTTAAATGGCAACTTCTCACCGTTCACGATTCCTCTTTTGACAACACCTGGGATACAAACAAGCATAGGAGAACAGGCAGACGTTTTGGGGGAAAATTTCGCTGCAGTTTCTAGTTCATCTCACTATACGCAGTCCTTCCTGAAATACAAAAGTATTGCCGAAAAACAAAGACTTCCAACAAGTGGAGGTGAAAACCAACAATACAACAATTTAATCACTCTCCAAGAAATAAATACTGTACTGTCCGCCGGCAAAAAAAGCTGCTCCAGGACCCTACCAGATACACTATCGAATGCTTGTCCATATTTCCCAGCCTGCCATAGAGGCACTCTTGAATTTATTTAACAAAATATTCACAGAAGGAAAATACCTAAAGTGTGGAAGAAAGCCATCATAGTGCCATTCCTGAAACCTGGAAAACTACCGACTTCCCCAAGTAGCTACAGGCCGATAGCCCTCACAAGCTGTCTCGCGAAATCTTTCGAAAGTGTCCTTAATATAAGATGAACATTTGTTCTTGAATCCCGCGAACTTCTTGATGTCCATCAATGCGGTTATAAAAAGGAATGCTCAACAACAGACCATTTAGTTCGCCTCGAAAACACAATAAGAGAAGCTTTTATACACAAACAGCACTGTTTTGCCGTTTTCTTCGATATAGAGAAAGCGTATGATACACCCTGGAGGTTTGGGATCCTCCGCGACCTGGGCGACCTAGGTATCCGCGGTAGGATGTTAAACTGCCTCACTGACTTCCTTTCCGACCGTTCATTTCTGGTACGTCTGGGATCAACTCTGTCCAGGAGCTTCGTTCAAGAGAACGGGGTTCCTCAGAGGTGTATTTTAAGCACGACATTGTTTATTATAAAAATGAATTCCATAAGTAAAATAATCCCAAAGTCCATTCTGTATTCAATGTACGTTGACGATCTTCAAATAACCTGCACATCCTCAAACGTAGCAACATGAGAGACAAATACAGTTGACAATGAATAAACTAGCGACATGGGCAGATCAGAACTGTTTCCAGTTTTCCACACAGAAAACAGTAGCCATCCTTTTCTCGCTGAAACGAGGCATACAAGCCGACCCTTTTATACACCTGAACGGAACACAGATACCCGTCAAAAATGAGCACAAATTTCTAGAGATAACTTTTGACAAAAAACTCAATTTCCTACCTCATATAAACGCACTGAAAAAGAAAGCCTCCGGATCCCTAAATATACTCAAAGTACTGCCACGTAAACGTTGGGGTGCTGACAGGACATGTCTTTTACAAATTTATCGCTCAGTGGTACGCTCCTCCTGAGACTACGGATGTATAGTTTACGGGTCAGCGATACCTTCGTACCTGAAACGACTAGATCCAATACATAATTTAGGTTTGCGCCTTTTTCTGGTGCTTACAGGACGTCGCCCATAAATAGTCTATAAGTAGAAATCAACGAACCGTCACTTACAGATAGAAGAGCCATGCTCACATGCTCATACATTTTAAAAATCCGTTCAATAACCAAATACCTATTTTACCCTATCGTCACAAAGTGCCCATCTAGAACACTGTTTAACAACAGACCGCTCGCTATCAGGCCACTCCTTCTGCGTTTTGAAGAGATGTGCCAAAACCTCGGCATACTAGATGAATTACCTGACATTGCTCGGAGACTAGATCCACTGCCTCCATGGTACATTTTTCCTGCAGTCTGTGATCTCACTCTTACGCAGTCCATAAAAAACAAACCCCGCAACAACATATAGTACAAGAATTCCTTGCACTCGAAGAAAAGTACAGTAGTTTTACACAGTTTTATACAGATGGTTCAAAAACGGACGTTTACGTAGGGAGCGCAGGGGTCCGAGGGAAGTCGGAGAAAACAGTACGACTTCCACAGTGTTCATCCATCTTCCCTGCAGAATGTTACGCAGTCTGTGTGGCTGTAGAAAAAAAATAGAAAACGAGAACCTTACCAACAGTATTATTTACACAGACTCCCTCAGTATACTTACAGCTTCGCACCCTAGAAATGTAGTCACTCCGATTCTTGGTGACATCATACACAAGATAGTAACAGCCACAGCTCGAGGACAAAACATAAAATTCTGCTGGGTTCCCAGTCATGCCGGAATAAGAGGCAACGAGAGGGCAGATTTCTGCGCTGCTAAAGCTCGTGGCAAGGAAATAAAAAAGTAAATATACCTTTTAAGGATTGCATAAACTTAGTACAGCGTAAATTAAGAGAAAAATGGCAGTCGGAATGGAACGGCGAAGTGAATAATAAACTACACCAGGTAACGCCAGTTTTAGGTGAATTTAAATCATGTGTGCACCAGGAACGTTTTAAGGAAGTGATTTTATGCCGTCTCCGGATAGGTCATACGCACCTTACGCACAACTTCCTCCTAACAAAACAAGACAAACCTATTTGCGAATGCGGAGATGATCTTACGGTTCATTTTATTTTCATGTGTGCAACTGGAAACACTAAGAAAAAAGTATTTTACTGAATTTTATAATGAATGCATTCCTTTTCATCCAGCACTGCTCTTAAATGATAATGCCATAGTTAACATTCATTCCGTTTTTAGATTTTTAAAAGAATCAGGGGTTCTTGAAAAACTGTAAATCTTGAACCACTTGCTTGCTTTAGCACATGATACACCTCAGCCACTTTCTCATTCCTGAGCAGAAGGCCGAGGCTTTTTATTTCATTGGTTGGGAGCCTCAGGATCCTTGCCCAGCCAAGGATAGCCGATGAGGCTACCTGACCTTCTCTGGGGCTTTTGCCATTACCTATTTCCAGATTTCTTCTTCTCTGTTATTACAAGGCAGTTCAATATTTTTAGGCCATCTACACCATTGACGATTTTTCATATTCCTAAACATTCTTCAGACAACCAATTCTATACCTTGAGCTTGGCGCATGATGGCCTTAGCTACCTATGTGCCATAAAACCCAACACACAACACAAATTTGCTCTCGGAGGCAGAGAAGGATGCTGCATTCGTCGACAGCATCACTGCTGAAGACGAAAAATGGTGTTTTCAATACGACCCTCAAACAAAGAGGCAGAGCGCCGAACGGCTTTCCTCTAGCTCTCCGGCGTCGAGGAAGGTGTGGCGAGAGAAGACCAAAACAAAGATGATGCTGATAGTTTTTTTCGATGGCAGAGATGTAATACACCACGAGTTCGTCCCACAAGGGCAGACGGCGAATCAGGAGTTTTATATCCGCTTGCTCCAACACAGGCGTGATGCACTGCGACGCCGTCGCTCTGACTTATGGGCATTTGAACAATGGAGCCTTCTCCACGATAACGCAAGGCCGCACACTGCTCTCAGCATGACAGAATTTCTCGCCAAGCACATCATTACTGTACTTCCCCATACGCCATACTCGTCTGACCTCTCCCCATGCGATTTTTTCCTGTTTCCTCGTGTGAAGAGAGCCCTAAAAGGTCGCTGGATGGGGAGCGTGGAGGTCATTCAAGACGCCACGACAAAGGAGCTGACAGCCAGCCCTGCCAAAAGAAGCGTTTTCCAACTGTTTCCAAGACCTCATGAAGCGTTGGAAGCTGTGTACAGACTGCAAGGGAGACTATTTCGAAGGGGTGCTGCACAAATGATTTCGATGTTAAACACATTATTTTAATGGACTCAGCCTCGGAACTTCGCGGACGAAGGTTGCACATGTATACTCGTCCCTGGCAATTTTCAAACCCCACAATGTTCACCATGATGGCCGAATATATAGTTGGATGCAACTCAAGAACGAAGCGGATTTCCCCGTCAAAGGACCCCTTTCCAGCCAATGGAGTCGGCTGATTATCATGAGCCTGCTGGCGTGACATTGCATTCAGTGACACATGATATGGGATAATCCCGTGCTTCTATGGCCGGGGATAGTTTACCCCCTGCATCTTCGCGCCGCTCTCTGCACTGTCACACTAGCAGGCTCATGAGAATCGGCCGACGCCATTGGCTAGAAAAGGGTACTTTGACGAGGAAAAGCCGCTACGTTCTTGAGTTGTATCCGACTATACGAATTAAGCCAGGCATCCGCGATATCTGGCGGCGATCCAGAAGGTGAGATCTGCCTAGAGGCAGCGCCTTTCCTCCTTGATCTTGAGAGCCAAGATGTTTCCTCCTCCTTTATCTTCTTTGCAGAGTCTTGTGTCTGGCACGGACAGTGTCATCAAATTCTTGAGGCGACGCAGAACTCATCGACTCACCGTACTTCGCGGCCAGACATGTATCATGCGAGTCCACATAAGAGCTATCGTCAGGGCGTGAGCATGCTAGATTGGCATCCAGGCTGCTGTGTATGGCACATATCCGTTAGCGGCAGCAGCCGCTTCAGCAGCGCAGTGAATCGGTGTCATCGAATACAAGCATGTGAGGTTTTTCTAATGCAAGTAAGGGTGGAATACAGCCCTGCATCGATTAAACCTGCGTATTCAGTGGTTTGATGGCTCTTGTCCTGAGAAGGTGCGCGCGCCAGGAGCTCCATCATCTCCACGGTGCCTTATTCGTGTCGTTGTAGCAAGGCGAGCTCGTCTGCAGGCAGTTCGTCCTTCCGTGAAGGCTTTGGTAAGTTCATGCTGTACAATAGGGACGACACCAGCAGTCACTGATCCGATGGCCCAACTGCTGACAGGCCACCGGCAACGTCCATAAGATTTCATCATCGTTATCATCAGCCTGACTATGTCCGCTGCAGGACAATGGCCTCTCCCATACATCTCCAATTAACCCTGTCCTCTGCCAGAACAGGATTTGGCCACCCTGGTGTAGTAATTGGCCACAACCTCCTATATGAATACACCAATAACTTTTCCAGCATCCATCAAATGCGCCTGCAAGATGTCATCCGTAGAATGGGGGCCACTCCGCAGAGTGTCAGCGTAGGGCATTGCGCACTCCTCGCTTGAGTGGCTAAAACGTTGACAGACATCATAACGAGGGGTGTGACAGTGAGGACGAATGTGTCTCACCTTGCGGCGACAAAGACACAAGGTTGGCCGCCCAGGCATCAGCACTAGACACTGAATTCTACGTACCGGGAGTTAAAATTCTTCTCTGCTCTCCTTCGGATGGGGACGTCTTTTAGCAGTACGAAGAGTACTTCAGGTCTTCGTCCGGCGACACGTTGCCGGCTGGGGCAGCAATTCCAGCTTCTTAGAACAAAACTTATTTATTAAAGACGGCACTGACATAAAAAGGCAGGTGAGTAAAAGGCAGTTTAAAAAAAGGCTGTTTAAAAAAGGCTGTTAAAAACGGCCGAGCTTGAGACTCGGCGCGCTCGTCCCAAGTCGTCGTTTCCCGCGGGTTTTAACCCCTTCGATAATTGGGCGGAGCTTGAGTAATCTAGCTCTCGCCCAATTTGGACCAATAGCAAAGCAAATGCATCGTATGCACTAGTGGGCGGAGCCCAGGGCCCGCCCCGGGCATGATCGCTCCTGGTAACAGGTGCGGGGGGGGGGCATTGTCCCCGTGGGCTGTCGCGAGCCCAGTGGAATGCGCAGCTCGCTGCATGCGCATTCGATGCACCGGTTGCCACGCGTCGGGACAGAAAGGATTAGTGCCGCCTTTCACCCTAAGCGCGGGCGTCACGCCTCGACGTACATTCCTCGATTCCCCCTCGGGCATGACCGCTCCTGGTAACAGGTGCGGGGGGGGGGGGGGGTCCCATCGGCCTTGTGGGCTTCCACTTAACACCTCCCCACCAAGAATGTTGGAGGGACACTTGCTGTACAAACAACATACCGAAGCCCACAATAGCACAACAAAAAAAATCCGGCCTTCAACAACATACAAAATGCGCGAAAGCAAAAGAGTCCGGGCCCCCACTGGCCGCTGTACCAGCACAAAAAAAAATAGCCTTCTGCATCCTACTAACAATTGAAAGAAAAAACATGCTAGGGAAGATACCTTCAGGCATGCGGACGCAAGCACAATTCTTAGTTAACACATTTCAAGTACAGGACGACAAGCAGAAATGAAATCCTCTCATAAAAGCATTACAAAAATTTCACACGCAACAACATGGAACTGCATACCGAATGAAGAAAACATACAATAACTCCAGCCCTCATGCATATACTCCGCAACCCGATCCAAATGAGGGCAATACAGACATTGTGACGCGGCGCTATTCGCCAGACATGGATTATATGTCCTCAGAAAGGAAAACAGTTCGCAAAGGACAGAATAAGCCCACTGGCATGAGCCTGTCCAACCATCTTCAGTGTCTTTTAGCAGTAACCTGCTCATGTTCCCCCACTCTCACCCCCTGCCTCGTTGTGTGCTCGAGCCACAAGTACATCTTTACACCTATCGCCACCCGGCAGAGTGAGTTAAGGCTGGGATCTTTAGGCGTTTGTCTTTATCCACCAGGATCGAACACGTGGCCCGATGGCATAAAACTGGAGATTACTTGATGCAGCGTGCACCATTCTGGCATTTGTCCTGCTCTCCGGTTGCATTGCTCATCTTCTACCTCGGTGGAGCCGCCGACAGTCTGCGCATATGGGGCGCAAGCTTCCGCGAACGGCTCTAAATGCTCATATCGAGAGAGCCTTTTAGAATGTGGCATGGTCGGCTCATTGCATTCATCATCACCGGCCTCTAGGTTTGCGACCCGCCAGTTGCCCAGACCCGTAATGAGATCGCAGCATGGGTCGCGGTTCGCCGCTGTAAGCGGCATTGTAACTTTGCTTCTCTCAGGGCGTGGAGCAATTTTACCGTCGTCGCTGCTGGGACTCCACTCATCTTCCGCCCAACTTATCGCCGCGTTAGACGAGTTTTCCGGCTCCAAACAGTTGCGACTACCCAGCTGTGGGGCTGGCTTCTCCAACGCAGCTGTGAATGATGCGCATGCTGTTTGCACGCACACGCCGCTTTCGCCAAACGCTGTCTGGCCTACTGGCGCTTCTACTGGCAACAACGTGTCACACTGGGCAACCCGTCCGGCAAGGCAGTCCGTGCCGTTTCGCTCATCAGCGCCATTAGCCTTACTAACCACATGCTCGGCTGCTTCGCAATATTCGGCCTCCATGGTCTGATCGCTGGTCGAATTTTTCCCGGGCACGTGCGCAGAGCCCACCTCCGCTCTAGGGATCAAGGGGTGCTGGTGTGTGTCAACACCCGTGGTTGACTGCACAACGTGCGGCTCCTCGACTCTACTGATCGCTGCATCGTCTGGAGGAACCCGATTCTCCTCCTGACTGTCCTGAATAGGCACCGAATGAATGCCGCTATCCTCTTTAATCGCCGCATCGATCAGCGTTTGATCAGCGTCGTTTGCGATGATACTGCAAGGCTGGGCGTGTGCCGGCTCCTGCAATACACGCGCCGCTCTCCGCGAGTGTTGCTCTTCTGCAATCCTTTTCTTCTCCTGCCGTAGCTTCTCTTCGGCTACCGCTAACTGGCGCTTCAGCTCTTGGATAATAGCGTCGCCTCGCTCCTTTTCCATGGCCCGCTCGGCCTCTGACATTTCTGCGCGCTCAGAGCCATACTCATACTCATACCCATATCCACAGCCATATTCACTTTGCCAACTGAATGTCGCCATTGTGCCTTGCGTAATTCTAACCTTACGGCTCAAGCACTCTCGAGGCAAGTAAAGTGAGAACGGGGAACTCACTCCGTTGTCGGGTGTCGGTCATGGCACTTGTTTCGTGGCAGCAGCAGGTCACGTCCTGAGGCGCAGAAGTGTGGTCGGAATCTGTAGCTTGAAGCAGGCCCTTCACGTCCTCCCGGCCTTCAAAGTCGCCAGCCGCGGGTGCCGCAGAAGTCGCCAGCCGCAGGCGCTCCGTCGGTCCGCTTCCTCGCTGTCAGCGCTGACGTGGAGCCTTGACTCCGAGGCCTCGCACAAGGGTATCGCCTCACTTGGACCTTGGTCTCCGGGGCTTCTCACCAAGATGTTGTGCTCCGTCAATCTTCCGGAAGGTACTGCCTCCAACCGCTCTGCAGGAAGCCGCTCAGACGATCCTGGTCACGGCACCAGTTAAACTTCCCTGCTCTCCTTCGGATGGGGACGGCTTTTAGCAGTACGAGGAGTACTTCAGGTCTTCGTCCGGCGACACGTTGCCGGTTGGGGCAGCAATTCCGGCTTCTTAGAACAAAACTTATTTATTAAAGACGGCACTGACATAAAAAGGCAGGTGAGTAAAAGGCAGTTTAAAAAAAAGGGCAGTTTAAAAAAAAGGCTGTTAAAAACGGCCGAGCTTGAGACTCGGCGCGCTCGTCCAAAATCATTGTTTCCCACGGGTTTTAACCCCTTCGATAATTGGGCGGAGCTTGAGTAATCTAGCTCTCGCCCAATTTGGACCAATAGCAAAGCAAATGCATCGTATGCACTAGTGGGCGGAGCCCAGGGCCCGCCCCGGGCATGATCGCTCCTGGTAACAGGTGCGGGGGGGGGGCATTGTCCCCGTGGGCTGTCGCGAGCCCAGTGGAATGCGCAGCTCGCTGCATGCGCATTCGATGCACCGGTTGCCACGCGTCGGGACAGAAAGGATTAGTGCCGCCTTTCACCCTAAGCGCGGGCGTCACGCCTCGACGTACATTCCTCGATTCCCCCTCGGGCATGACCGCTCCTGGTAACAGGTGCGGGGGGGGGGGGGGGGGGTCCCATCGGCCTTGTGGGCTTCCACTTAACACCGGGTGTTTCACATAAGATGTTCTGCAGTTTTTTGAAATATAGGGTGTTTGAGTTAGAAGAGTGCTTTTTTTCGGCATATAATTGTCAGCGGTGCAGCGCATCACAATACAGTTAAAACGTGCTTACTACTAGGCTCGTTAACTAATATTGAATAGTTAGCTCTTAATGTATTGAATATATACTGTATGTAATATTGAATACTGTATTGAATATTGAATCGTTAGCTCTTAACTGTTACTGTTAGTATCCTTATTTATTGAGAAACGTGTAGACACCCGTAAGTAATATCTATATCATGTTTTCGAGTTTCGAGAACGCAGCTACATGGCGCTGTGGCTAACCAATCTCGCCTACGTCACACCAAAATACATGCGCTTTCGAAAGTTAGCAGGCAAAACCACACCTCCAGTGCACGTAACTTGTCGAAGTAGCCAAAATTTATTGGGCCACAGCCCAATAAACAGCTGAAAGAAAAAGATTACGCGCCCGCGGTGGGAATCGACCGCTGTCCTGTTGCTAAGGGGTCGGGTACGCCATTAACTAGACCACTGCAGCTTTTTCTGCTACACATGGTATTTATTCCAGTGAAATTATGCCCTGTTTACATGAACTATTTACAAAGCTTTTAGAAAAGTGCGCGAAAAACATCTAAATAAAATGAAGGATCGACAGAGCACTAGGCAGGAAGTAAGGCTGAGCATGCCACCAAGAGGAAGTGTCACACCGCTTCAGCTGCTTCAGCCGTACTAACACGTGGGTAGTGTGGAATGGGTAATAGCCCAGTCGCGATTTATAGCACGTTTTGCTATTATTCAAGCAATGCGCGGCCACTGATTTTATATTTGGTTCAATATAACTCCTAACGTTCTGAACGCTGGTACTACTTCTAAAGAACAGCACCTTAAACATGTAGTTTCGCTTGAGTGAGCTAATTTGCTTTTAGATCAGAAGATCACAGCTTTTGTCTTTGTAATATTAATTTGTAGTGCGTTTTTCAAGGCCAATAGGCCTAATCGTTCAAACACGCAGTTTGCTTTATCTACCAAATCATCTAAATTTTCCCCAGATATAAATACATTTGTGTCATCAGCATAAATAACGAATTTTGCAAGCGGTAAAACACGAACGATGTCATTAATGTAGACATTAAAGAAAACCGGGCCAAGAATACTTCCATGGGCAACACCAGAACAGACAGGCTGCATTTCATATGTGAACCAATGTGAAGCCTTGCAATGTAACTGCCTGTTTGCGAAATTCTAGGCATGATTTTATGAGGGAGACTGTGTGCCCATGAAACCCATATCGTTCAAGCTTTTGGAGTAGCAAATTGTTATCAATAAGATCAAACGCTTATGTAAAATCAATAAAGATACCAATCAATATTCTATTTTGCTCAAGCTCCTTCTGAGTATGTGTTCTTTCTGGCCCATTAAAGCAGATTCAGTGGAAAACCATGCTGTGAGCTCGTAATTATATTGTTTTCAGATTCAAAAGAAAGAAGTTGCTGGTAGATAATTTTTTCAAGCAATTTAGGAAACATTGGAAGTATTAATATTGGTCTGTAATTGTTGACTTGATTTTTATCACCTGATTTGTAAAGGACAGACACACGTGCACACTGCATACCACGAGGAAAAAGAGCATTTGAGATACACAGGTTCATTGTGAGCGTAACAAATGGCAACGCAAGGTCAAAAATGAATCGAATCGGCTTCATTTGCATTCGGTCGACGCCACAAGCCGTAGTGCTGTTTAGTGCATGAAAAGCGCCCATGCCTGAGCTTCGTCCGCAGGGTTAAGAAATATTGAATTTCGAACCCATGCAAGTGACATCACTTAGGTCGTTATCAACAAGAACAGCGCTAGAGACGCTAACGAAGTGTTTATTAAATGTCTCTGCTAAATCCTGCCCGTAAATTTCAATATCATTTATTTTAATCGAAGAAATAGGATTCTGATTAATATTGCGCACTAACAAATTATTCAACTTTCTCCACATGATATAACGGTTCCGGGCTGGCAGACAAAAGCTAGTGTGCCTACGCGTTGTGGGTCAAAGTGGTCGTAGACGTACTTGATTTGCGAGTCGCCGAGGACTGCGGTCGTTACGGTTACGGTCGAGTATTTTCATGACCTCGCGATTAATCCGATTAAGCCATGGTTTTTCATCATTCATGTGCCACCCCCTATGATTTCACGCTACCCGACCCAAGGGGATCGGCCAAGGGGCAGAGAGGGAGGACCGGCCAAGGGGGAGAAACAGTCGACGCCATTGTTTGGAGGGGCTCCTTTGAGGGGCATTTGCCGCTTCGATCTTGAGTTTTATCCGACAATACCACAAAAATGCGGTGGTCCAAAATGTGGAAGGACTATATACTCTTGGATCTCAAGAAGCACCATCCCACCGCTGCCACCAGTTGTTGGGATGGGGTAGCGTGGTCGGGCCGGAGAAGGGACGGGGAGCATCGGAGACGTGGTTAAGGAGGGAGAAACAAGGAAAACTTTATACAAAGGCTATTTACATACTGTACAGGTGACAGCAATTGAGAGTGCTTCTCAGTGAAGGGAGCTTCTTCGCGGTCGGGAGTCTCTCCCAGCAAAGAGTCTCTCTCAAGAGGGGACTCGGTACCCAAACCAGCAGCTCGTTAAGTACCTTTCGTATTCCCCAAATCCCTGGCTGGGGGATACAGTTCGAAGAATGATGTCCAATCAGACGACCACACTGATGGTACCGCCCACGGCAGGGCGGCGCTGATGTTCTCTCGCAGATCGGTCGATGGAAAGGGTAGATGACCCGATCACGTTGTCAACACAGCCTCCAGGTGGGCGCGCACGTGGGTCCGGAATGCGCCCATGTAGTCCAGGAATGCGCGTACGTGACACAGGAATGCGGACCCATGTGGCACAGGAATGTCAGGCTGTTTCCCAGCAGGGGTTGAAAGTCCTTGCACTTCCTCGTCTGAGGACAGGAACGCGGAACCTCTGTCGAAGGCGCAGGTCTCTGTCAATTTTCAACCCCAGCGCGGCTAATGAGGACAAGGCTCGGTTTGTTGACCCGATGGCATGTTTGAACACGTGGGGACGCCATGGTCGTCGCTGCTTCCGACATTCTTGCAGCCACGTTTCTTCCAGATGGCTCAATAGCTTTCCCGTTGCTTTTCTGGAAAACCGGGTCCGGGAGTCCGCGTGTTTATTCATTTGGACTGGAAGGACTGCCACGCATAAACACGGCAGCATTCAGTCGAGGTAAGCTCTTTTACTGAAAGCGAGCATCTTCCTGGCGTATAAACATCGCATGCGTCTGGCTGTTGAGATCACTCTGCAAGGAAATTGTATTCAAGAGTACAGTCCATTGCAATTAACTACCTTTTATGATTAAAATAGCAAGCTACATAGTCTGCATTGAGCATGCAGGTTTCTAGCAAGAAGCAATGCGAAGTTCTTCCTGGAGCAATGTAACGCAAATACTAGACAATTATTTTCAGCGAGTCACAGACTTCAGGATGCACATTTGTGTTACGAGAAATAATTAGTGCAAACTGTTACCAAATCGTAGTGAGGCCTAAAGCGTAGCGCTAAATGTCTCGCGCCCGCGTCTCGCGGACTCCCCAGCGCCGTTCAAATCCAGCGCGCAGTCTACAAGGTCACGTGGGAAACCGAAGCTCCACCCACGCCCCCCCCCCCCCCCCAACACCTCATGGAATTTCTGCTATTATTAAGGTATTATTGCCACAAAGGCCATAGAATTAATATGCTATTAAAATCTCCTTTTTTTTTACCTCGTGCTCTCGCGCATGAGCAACAACATCCACGCGGCGGCGAGAGAAAACGAATGCGGTACTTTTCCCGTTCCAGTGACTTTACTGAAGAACATGCCTGAAGCGTCTCCTCGATTTCAATGAGCCCCGAGATCGCCTCAAAATTGTGGAGACTGGCCGCTAGGCGACGCTAAAAGATTACCCTCAATTTCGGTTTCAATGGCTGGGAGACTGTGATGCGCGGCGTCCAATCATGCTGTTTTATCCTTTTGTCGGGCTTTGAGCAACAACTTTTAGTGTTTTAATGACAAAAACATGTATATGGATGTCTCAGAGTGCAGCAAATGCTTAAGAAGCCTGAGCTGACTTCCACATAAAACTGAAAGAAGATCATCAGTTTCCATTTCGAAATCTAAAAACGTGCTGTGCACGCCATTCTATCATGCCGTTAGGACCTTTTGTCTGCTGCATAACCAATAACTTTTGTACGGTTTACAACAAAAGAAACATTTTCGAAACATCCGTATTACAACAAGTGCTTGAAGTGGCTTGAAATGTCGCAAAATTAGTATTTACACTGCATGATGCACGTCTGTATTGTACTGTTGCCAATGGGAAGAAATCAACTACTTGGGACAAGCAAAAAGGGAAAATAATCCATGAAATAGAATAAGGACAGGAGGAAGTTCGGTATTACCTGAGCTCTCAACTGTAGCCAGGTGACCCGTGGGAAAGGAGGACTGCATGGCGCTCAATGGATGGAAGCCGGAGACGTTGCGGTAACTTGCCTGGGGAGACGTTGGCTCGCAGGGGGCACATCCCTTATATCTAATGTTCTTAGTACTTTGCGAAGCGCGCGTCTGTTACAATTTTGCTGCGGAGCATTGCGAGAGATGTTTGGATCGGGTGAAACAGATCTTGGAGGGCAGCCTGCTCTGTTTCAAGTCATTTTTCCGACGAGCTTTCACCGAACGGTACCTCCTTAAATAACGTTGACAAATTTCAAATAAACCCATGCCCCTCTTTTCTATTCTTTTCGCAAGAAACACAGCTCACTAGGTTCCCTGTGTGATGCACACGCAAACGGTGACTTTGGGAGTAACAACTCAGGCTTGATTGACCGGATTGTTGTTGCTACCCTCATACAATGGCACATGCCCAGATAATTATAAGGGGATTGACCGGAATTGGGGGTCACAGAGAGTTTTTCAGGTGAATATTTTTCTTCAAATGACAAGCACGTGCGTTGATGAAATGACAACTGGAACAAGGGGATCGAGCATCAGACATGGCGAGCGACTTCTGAATATTAAAAAAAAAACTGCGCTGGAAGGCAAAGACATGTGCGCACTTACAAGAAAAAATGGCATGAGTCGGTGCGATGAAGGCGGCGGAAATGGTTTCTTACTGCAGTTTCAAGAATTTTCTGGAAAGAGGTTTGTTGTTGTACATCTTCGCAACTGCGTTAATTCTTAATTGTCTGTTATGTCAAGTGCATGGTTTGTTAGCAACGGTTTGATGAACTTCTTGCATATAATATGCAGTAGTGCTTCCCTGTGGCCGCTATGCTTGTTCTCACAGGTCAGGACCAGCAAACCCGCGATTTTTACATTTACACTACTTGTAGAGCAAGCCATGGAGTGGCATTCGAAGATGAATTCAGTCTTTGAGCATGATATCGACGAACTTCTTGAAACACTGTAACACTCTTAGGAGTGCTGACGTCGGGTAAAAGAGTCCACCCCTGTCTTGGTGGGCATGCAGTCAAACTGTCTACAGTAGCATTTCCTTGGCTGGAAATGCAAGCTACAAACTGCAGAATAATTTGATGTTGTGTTTGGCTGCCAGTTTTTTCCTCTAGATACCTTGAACCGTCTTTCCCGGAGTTCTAAGTCGGCAGGAATTTTATGGAACGAAACGCAGGGATTCTTGTTTCGCTGACTGTACATACAGTATTGTGCGTTTTTATCGTGAAGACTCAAAAATTTCCCCATCTCAACCGCTGGCTCATTTGCGGTGAAACTGCTCACAGAGCTTGCGTATTATAGTAACTTTTGTATCGCAGCAAGTTTGACAACGGTACTTACTGAATTGAGCCGTCCATGATGCGAAAACGTAATCGTCTACGTAGAGATGGGCGAACCAAAACACGCAGACGACGTTTTTTCGCTGAAGGGCGGCAGTGGCGCTATCTGTTTTCGGCAGTTCAAAGCGTCACGACAAGGCTTCCGAATGGAGCATTGCAAACAATATTCTTTGAAAGGTAAGGCCTCGTTGAATCAGTTGTTCTGATTTTTTTCCGCTCAATTAGCCGAAAGTCTTGTAAGAGCTTCAGTTGAAGCAGACGAAACGGCCGGAATGGCACATACAAAGGGCCCGCGCTTCTTGCAACGCTCGCCTCGGCGACCTTGTCAACGTTGGCCTTGTCGTGACGCTTTCGCCTGCCGAAAACGATGGCGCCACTGCCAACATTCAGCGAAAAAACGTCGATTGCCAACTGATCCGGAGTTCCCGGGTTCGAACCCGACCGCGGCAGCTGCGTTTTTATGGAGGAAAAACGTTAAGGCGCCCGTGTGCTGTGCGATGTCAGTGCACGTTAAAGATCCCCAGGTGGTCGAAATTACTCCGGAGCCCTCCACTACGGCACCTCTTTCTTCTTTCACTCCCTCCTTTATCCCTTCCCTTACGGCGCGGTTCAGGTGTCCAACGATATATGAGACAGATACTGCGCCATTTCCTTTACCCAAAAACCAATTATTATGTTTTGGTTCTCCGATCTCTACGTAGACGATTACGTTTTCGCATCATGCACGGCTCAACTAAGCAAGTACCATTGTCAAACTATCTACGATACAAAAGTTACCATAATACGCAAGCTCTGTGTGCAGTTTCATCGCAAATGAGCCAGCGGTTGAGGCGGGGAAACTTTTGAAAGTCTTCACGATAAAAACGCACAATACTGTACAAAACTGAATGCAACAGCAATGCAGTTTCACTCGCTACTCCCTCCAGCAACTGCAGTCATCGACGTGTCACTTGTCAAACGGTAACACTAAACACACCACACAAACAATATAAGATGCAGCGCACCTGAAAGCATACTTTTTGCTGCAACGGCAATCACAAGAAAATTCCGTGCTGCCTGCGTGTCGTCTGTTAGGATGAAATGGATGGAAGGTAGAAGCATCCCCTTTGAAACGGGGCAGTGGTTGTTGCCACTATGCTCAGTTTTGTTCTTTATTTTTGTTTACTCTGCTGTAAGTTGTTAATACAATTCGCCATTTCCTTTAAAAAAACGTCTTCCTACACTTTAAAACTTATGTCACCTCTCTGCTTTTGTACCACCAATCCTCCAATCGCTTTTTGCTAATTTCCACCGCAGATTTATTTACATGACTATTATCTCTAAACCCTAAAGCCTCAGGAAGAGTGACTGTGCCTGCATCGACATCGGGATGGATACCATCGCATTTTAGGATGAGGTGTTCTATTGTTTCTACAGATTTACCACACACAGCACATGTGTCATCTTCTTCGTTGCACAGTGCAACTTAAAGCCGGCACGGGAGATCCTTCCATCATCTCTCCGGGAAACCGTGGCACGCCGCAAGGCGCCGTACTTTCGCCGATGCTTTTTAACGTCGCACTGATAGGCCTGCCGAAGCTACTGGCCGACATCCCCCACCTGCATCACAGCATTTATGCTGACGACCTCACACTTTGGATCACGCGCGGCAGTGACGGCCAGATTGAAGAGACTTTACAGACCGCGATCGAACGGATCGGAGATTATCTAAGTACAGTTGGCCTCACGTGCTCGGCGACAAAGTCCGAGTATATCATCATTCCTTCCCCGGGACGACGCCCTTCAAAGATACTTCCGGACATCAACCTCCAGGTGCAAGGAAACCCGATTCCTCGAACAGACAACATCAGGATCCTGGGCTTGCATCTACAGTCCAACGGCAGCAACAACATCACGATCCAACGCATCGACCAGTCGGTTGTGCATATCGGACGCCTCCTTAAGCGAATCTCCAACAAGCATCATGGCATGCGAGAGTCCAACCTCCTGCGCCTCGTTCAAGCTTTCGTCTGCTCCCGCATTACTTACTCTGGACCCTACTTACGTCTCACTCGTGCCGAAAGCGAACGGCTAGACGCGTCACTTCGAAAAGCATACAAGACGGCCCTAGGTCTTCCCATGTCCACAGCTACCCATAAGCTCATGGCTCTCGGAATCTCCAATACCGTGAGCGAACTGATCGAAGCAACCCTCACCGCCCAGTATGAGCGGCTCTCACTCACACACGCTGGCCGAGCGGTACTGCAGCAAGTTGGGATCTCCCCGCCGAGATCGGCCCCAAGTTACGCTGAACTTCCATCGGAATATCGCCTAAATCTCCGCATTCCTCCCATTCCCAAACGGATGCACCCGGAACACCACGCCGAGAGACGGGCCGACCGGGCTCGTCAGTTCGAGAAACGCTTCAGCGGACGTCCGGACGTCACGTATACGGACGCCTCTTACCATCCATCGAGGCCAGCGATGGTGGCGGTAGCTCTCGCCCCTCACCGCAGCTGGTACACAGCCTGCAGCATTCGCAATACAGAAACAGTCACCGCAGCTGAGGAGGTTGCCATTGCGCTCGCGCTAGCCGACCCTAATACCAAAGTCGTCATCAGTGACTCTCAACAGGCTATTCGCAATTACGATGCTGGCCGTATCTCTTGCCAGGCGTTACACATTCTACGTTCTACAGCACCCTCTTCCACATCTCGCTTACTTCTTTGGGCTCCAGCCCACGAGTCGCTCAGCGGAAACGCCCAGGCACACACACTCGCTCGAGATCTCAGCTGCCGAGCCGAGAGTGTGATCAGCCACCCTGCTTCCGCTGACACTAATATCCCACGCGCTTCACTATCTCTACTCACCACTTACACGGACATACTCCAGCACTACAGACTCCAAAGGTGCACATATCCTCCCGCACACCGCGATCTAACAAGGCGCGAGGCCGTCCAATGGCGCAAACTACAAACTGGCAGCTTCCCACACCCCCTCTTATACAGCAAGATATTTCCGGAACAGATAGCCCCCATGTGTAAACACTGCTCAACTCCGGCCACACTCATACACATGGTGTGGACATGTCCACATTACAACAGAGACAACGCAAACACCCCAGAGACGTGGGAGTCTCTCCTGTGTACTTCCAAGCCAGCAGACCAACGCTGGCTTATCCAGCGCGCGGTGGAGGCCGCGGCATCCCAAAGGATCCCCGCCGACCTCCTCTAAGTCAGCGCAACCGGTCCTTTGACTGGTCCCCTGTTTTTGGGCGCAATAAAAGAGTTTACCTACCTACCTTCTTCGTTAAATTTTTTTCTGTAGTTGCGCGTTCTAAGACACCCTGACCTAGCTTCAAAGAGTAGGGCGCTGCCTCTTGAATTATCATAAAACGTTTCCTTCCTGATCTGCCTTTTCCAGCATCGATATAGTTCTACACTATGCTTCTTTTCCATTGAATCTATCCAATTTTTACCTTCGACGTTTTTAACATGTCGTTTAATGCTCTTTCTTTCTCCTTCATAGTCTCTGGCAAACTTACTGGCCAGCTTTCTAGTTCGTTTCCGCCACTGTGTGTCAACGCTCTTTCTGTACAGGTATTTAAATACCTTAGCTGCCCACCGGTTATCATCCAATTTCCTCAGGCGCTCTCCGTATAGTACTTTACTCTGAGCTTCTCGTGCTTCGAACGTTGCCCAGCCCATATCCCCCTGTACTGCCTCGTTTGTGGTTTTCCCGTGGGCACCTAGTGCTAATCTTCCGACAGTTCTCTGATTTACTTCTAATCGCGACTGAACTTCAGCCCTTAAGCATAGAACCGCATTCCCGAAAGTAAGCCCCGGTACCATTATTCCTTTCCAAATACCTCTGAGGACTTCATACCTGTTGTACCCCCCCCAATGCCCTATGTTTCATTATGCCGGCATCTCTTCGCCCTTTTGCTATGAGAGACTGTTCGTGCTTTTCCGTGTACATATGCCCGTTGTTTACCCATACACTGAGATATTTGTATTCGGCCACTCGGGGTATTTCATGGCCTTGTATTGTAAGCTCCTGATCAGTTGTGCCGTTGAAAACCATCACACCTGACTTAGTTGCGCTAAAACTGAAACCTAGACTGCCTCCTTCGTCTCCACAGCAATTCACCAAAGTTTGCAAATCTTCCTGGCTATCTGCTAACAGTACAATATCGTCCGCATACATTAACCCCGGTAGTCGTTGCTCACCAACCTTTCCGCCTAATGTGTATGACATATCATAACCTAGATTGCTTCCTTGTAGCCTTCTTTCCATACTTATCATATAAAGCATGAACAGCAGCGGTGATAGAGGACAACCTTGCCTTAATCCTTTGTGTATCTGGACAGTTGTACTCTTAATTCCTTCCGGATGGATGGATGGATGGAAGGTAGGAGCATCCCCTTTGAAACGGGCAGTGGTTGTTGCCACTATGCTCAATTTTTTTTCCTTTATTTTTGTTTACTCTGCTGTAAGTTGTTAATACATTTCGCCATTTCCTTTAAAAAAAAAACGTCTTCCTACACTTTAAAACTTATGTCACCTCTCTGCTTTTGTGCCACCAAACCTCCAATCGCTTTTTGCTAATTTCCACCGCAGGCAGATTTATTTACATGACTATTGTTATCTCTAAACTCTAAGGCCTCAGGAAGAGTGACTGTTCCTGCATCGACATCGGGATGGATACCATCGCATTTTAGGATGAAGTGTTCTATTGTTTCTTCAGATTTACCACACACAGCACATGTGTCACCCCATGTCATCTGACAGCGCCATCTAGGATGGATGGATACGGCTGAACCCTTTAAATCAGGCGGTGGCTCAAGCCACCTAGCCATGTCTTGTGAAAGTTTACTCTTGTCTTGCTTTTAGCTACCAATCGTATAACCTTCGCTTGGTCTTGGTTACTTCTAACCTCTTAAAATCCACTTTCCCTTCACTATCCCTAACCCCAATGCCTTGGGTAAGTCAGCCTCGCTGCTTTCCGCTGTAGGGTGAAGCCCTTACAGAAAAGTATCAAGTGTTCAGCCGTTTCCTCCTCCTCTCCGCACGCAATGCACAAAGTGTCTATCTCCTGGTGCCTGACTCTATACGTCTTAGTCCGCAAAACTCCAATCCTGGCCTCAAACAACAAAGAGCTTCCCCTACAATTATCATAGATATTTTCTTTGACAATCTCCTGTTTAAAGGTCCGGTATGTTCCCAGTGCCGATTTCGTCAGCATCCCTGTTTTCCACAGAGCTCTCTCTGTTTCTTTAACCTTTTTCTTAGCCGATAATTGCTGATTTGCCCCCTTACTGCTGTCCAGTTATTTGCTTGTCAATTTTCTCGTTCGCTTTCTCCATTTCGTGTCAACATTCTTCATATACAGGTATTTGAAAACTTTCCTAGCCCACTGCTTTTCCTCTATCTTTCTCAATCGTTCCTCAAATGATATCTTACTGCTAGCCTCTCTGCTCTCGAAAGACGCCCATCGCATATCACCCTGTACCCCCTGATTTGGTGTATTGCCATGTGCTCCCAAAGCTAACCTCCCTACTCCCCGTTGTTTAATTTCTAGCCTTGCTTGAACATCTGGCCTCATACAAAGGACCGCATTACCGAAGGTCAGGCTAGGGACCATCACCCCATTCCAGATCCCTCTTACCACCTCATACCTATTGTAATTCACAGTGCCCTATTTTTCATGACAGCTGCATTCCTACTGGCTTTATTCATTACATATTTTTCATGCTCTATCAGATACTCAGCACTGTAATTTATCCACATCCCAAGATACTTG
This sequence comes from Amblyomma americanum, assembly GCF_052857255.1. NCBI lineage: Eukaryota > Metazoa > Arthropoda > Arachnida > Ixodida > Ixodidae > Amblyomma > Amblyomma americanum. Next base: position 235,467,071 of record NC_135497.1, read on the forward strand.
TGCTCATTCACTACTTTTAGCACGAACTCCTGTATTCTATGCTCGCCGCCCTCTTCATTAAATATCATGACTGCAGATTTTTCCTTACTATACTTGAAGCCTAATCTATCTCCCTCTGTACTGCATATGTCTAACAACTTCTGCAGGTCTTCCTTGTTGTCAGCCATTATCACTATATCGTCCGCGTATATTAGTCCCGGTAATGTCTGTTTAATCCAATATCCACCACCACACAAAGCTCTGACAAAGGAGGAGGCCACCATCTGGCGTAGACTACAGACAAACACCTTCTCCAACCTACAAATACTCAACAAAATGTTCCCATCACAATACAGGGCCACCTGCCCGTGGTGCAGAGCCACACCCACACTTTATCACATTACTTGGGAGTGCTAACGCAACAAAGCATTCCACAAACACGAACACCCGAGTGCGGAGCAATGGGAGAGTCGTCTCACCAGCAGCGAGCTCACGGCCCAACGGGCCTTAGTGAGGCACGCGGGCGATGCAGCACGGCTCAGTGGAGCCCTGGAATAGGGGCCCACCCATGCTGAAGAGAAGACTCCGATCGCCAGCGCCAAGAACGAAGACGACGGAGCTTTCGAATCCGCGAATCTCTTGACTGTATCAATAAAAGTTTTCACTCACTCACTCACTCCCTTGGTTGAAAAAAGATAGGTTGAAGCCTAGTCCGCTCCCCTCTAGCTTGGTCTCCGACCCTTGCAGGTACAACATGAACAACAAAGGGGACAGAGGACATCCTTGCCTAAGCCCCCGCTGTATCTCTACAGGCCCTGATACATTTTTTCCCATTTTATGAGCACTCTGTTACCTCTATATATATATTTTAAAAGATTAATTACTCCATTTTCCACATTCAATGTGCTCAGTATGTCCCACAAATGCTCCTGAGTAACGTTGTCATAGGCTCCCCTAATATCCAGAAATGCTAGCCATAAGGGCCTGTGTTCCTTTTCCGCAATTTCTATACACTGTGTCAATGAAAATAGATTGTCCTGCAACCTCCAACCTAGTTCCCCTAAGTCATCTGACAGCGCCGCTATACGGCGGACGCGCGCTCTACGGCGGGCAGAAAAACTCCTGACGCTTCAGGCATGTTCTTCAGGAGGCATTGTCTCAGCGGCTCAGGTGTGAAGCCTGACTACGAAGTCGCCCTTGTGGGGCAATGTGTCGAGCTGCAGCTTCAACTGCTTGCAGTCTCGGTTTTTGGAAATCGCAGAACTTAGGTTCGACTGAACCATTATGCGCGCGTATCAGCGACTGCTGACGATCTTTAAATAACCAGGTTTGCCCTGAGAGCTGAATATGTGGCCGCTGCTTCGCAGGAGCCTTCAGATAGCTGTGAGGCTGCGGTGTTGCCATTCGTCTCGTTACGTGTTCGGTGCTCAGCGTATTCTTGCTGTGAACACCTCCGTCGAGCGAAGCAGCCTTAGAACCCACTATAATTTTGGGCATAAAAAGAGGGACACCCCTTCACATGAGAAAGCGCTCTTCGCCGTCCTCATCCTGATGTCGTTTGGCCTTTTCATTGATTTCGATTGGTAAGTGCACCGTTAACTACTTCATTGCGGGCTGTTTTTGCTGACATTTTAACGCATTGTTTTTTAAACTAAGAGCGCGCTTGTGTACACTGGCATTTCAGAAGTGTTGAGTCAAATATTCACACGAAGTGTTGGAACAGGCCGCCTGCCAGAATGTTGTATACGTGCATCAGTTCAGGTCTTTTTTTTTTTTTTCTTCTGCGTGTTCATATATCTGCGTCTAAGCCACGGAACGCGTGATATTTTCTCAAGAGCATTCAATAACACCGTAGAGAACTCGGGTGCTGTCGGATGAATGTTGCGCTATTTTTATGGCTGCTTGGCGCGTACACGGTGTGACGCATTTCATTTATGAAGACGCAGATCATTGTTTGAAGCTGCAGCGTAGCGTTCAAACGCTTATTGTGTGGAAGGACAAGAGAAAAAGGCTCAACTGTAGAGACGAGAAAGTAACTTTGCAGTGCAAACAGGCAGTACACAGCAACATTTGTGATGTATACTTTCACGTTGCACATGCCTAGCCTTATATATTTTTCACTAGTCCGAGAGAGTTTCAAAAAGACTGGGCGTTACTAAGGGCATCTTTTGTCACTACTGTAAGGCAACAGCGGCGCGTTTGGGCTAGTTAGTTAACCATGTTTAGATTGTGAAAGTGCTGAAAAAGACAGATACAAGCCGCGTTTACATGAATGCGACAGAAGTTGACTCCAGTTCCCCCTTTGAGGGAACGAGCAGGTTTTGAAGAAGGGAGGCATGACTCGACCTCTACTCTCTTCCTCGACACTTTCGCACTTCCCCTCAAAAAGGGGACTTCTGTTGCATTCATGTAAACGCGGCTACAGAAAGAGATGGATACACAGTGCGCACCATGGTCTAGACCATTCTAAAGAATTGCATGCTGCAGAAAGCACCATAATTTACAAATGCTGTGACAGAAAGGTTTTATGCTGTTCATTTAAATATTACGGGGCTTATTAAGGAATGCATGCTTTCAGTGATTAAAGCATTTTAAGTTTCAGTTATTTAGTTATAGCAATAGTTGGTACAACTCAAGAACGAAGTGGCTTTTCACCATCAAAGGACCCTCTTCCAGCCAGTGGTGTCAGCTGATTCTCGTAAACCTGCTAGCGTGACAGTGCAGGGCGTAACAGTTGAAAGGGGATAGTACCCTCCCTCCGTGGGGAGAGGATAGTCCCCTCCCTGTATTACCACACTGTTCCCTACATTGTCATGCTAGCAGGTTCATGAGAATCAACCGACGCCATTGGCTGTGACGGGGCCCTTAGTAGGGGAAAAGCCGCTTCATTCTTGAGTTGTATCCGACTAGAGTTTAAACGTGACAGTGCAGGGCGTAACAGTTGAAAGGGGATAGTACCCTCTCTCCGTGGGGAGAGGATAGTCCCCTCCCTGTATTACCACACTGTTCCCTACATTGTCATGCTAGCAGGTTCATGAGAATCAACCGACGCCATTGGCTGTGACGGGGCCCTTAGTAGGGGAAAAGCCGCTTCGTTCTTGAGTTGTATCCGACTAGAGTTTAAACGGAGCGTCGATTTGGCAGTCGTTGCATGTTATATCTTTCCATACAACTGCATTAAATGTGTGTGCTGCGACGTGCAAGACATTTTTCAACTTGAAATTGTACATTTTCAGGGTGGCTGACAAGACTGGAGATGGAATCGAGGCACTCAAAAAATACTTTCGGGTATCCTCAGAAAGCAGTGTTTCGCACCCTAGTGAGAGTGAGGACGAAGACGCTGACGTTGAAGAAGCAAAAGGAAAAGGCAAAGGAAAGAAAAAGAAAGACAAGCCTGGTTTCCGTGACCGGAAAGTGAGTTGAGAGACAAGTTAACCCATATATGCCGAATCTTCAGAAATTTGAAAAGATTAAAATATTTTTTGATATGAGGTGTTTATTTCACTTCAGGATTGTCCTTTTATTGGTGGAAATATTTTTCCCAACACAGACTTTGAGCCATCCTACAATGTTGGATACTAGGCAGATTTGCTGCCTGTTATGTGTGGTAAAGCTTCAAACATTTTACATTCACTTCAAAATCACGTTTCTGATCACGCACATTGGTTTTCTTGTGGTGATGCTCAAAAATTTTTTAAAATTATTTTTGCAGAATTGCAACTTAGTTGAAGGGGTAAAGGTTGAAAATGGCGTCCAGAGAAGACTGGCCGATCTTTCTGGATGCACAAAACGCACAAAAATGAACGCACACACCACAACATTTGCACAAGGAATGCTTAGAGCCTCTTGAACCTATGCCACAGGGCACAAGCTTCTACATGATAAACTTTTAGAGCTACTACGCAAAAAAGTAGCGTCCTACTTTGCAAAAAAACAGCATCATACATGTAGGACACTAGGCATACATGGGTAACGCAATGGTGAACAGCAGTTCTGCACTGTAATAATCGGTGCGTAGCACTGTGGAATTTCTGTTGCTTTGGTTTCCATGGTACTTGATAAAGTATATCTGGCTTGCATGCTGGTTTGCAGCTTATTTCGTAATGTTGAGTACCTTGTGAAGAATGTAACGGGGAGTTTCGAATACCTTGCAAGAGGTGGGTATTTATTCTTTTTTATTCTAACACACGCACGCGTGCACACATGCGCATGCACATACACATTATATAATATATATTAAGGAAGCCAACAGTCACCGAAACCAAAGTGCATAGGGGGATGTTTTTTTTTTTAATTTGTAGTTCCAATCAATCGGTTCTGCTGCTTTAAAAGTAATTTTCTTTAAACCGATTGATTGGCACTACAAATTAAAAAAAAATAAAAAATTCCCCTATGCACCTTGGTTTCGGTGACTGTTGGGTTGCTTAATATGTTTGTCAAACGAGCCCCTCATTTCCTTTACCTTGTCTGCTAATAGCTTAATGGGGTCTCGGTTCTGGCAGTCTTGTTGCCATAGGTAGCATAAGAGGGCTCTCGCACAGTTTCCGCCCTCGCCGTTAGGTGACGTTCTACGTCACACTCGCAGTATTACAGGACGTGCTACGTCCTCCGCTATGGTTGAGGGTGGCGCTGGTGAACACTCTCAAGGTTCGCTTACACCCAGTAAACATAAATACCCACAAAAGCAGCAGATTGGACAGCCGTCACCGTAGCTCAGTTGGTAAGAGCACCGGTCGCGATATTCGGAGGTCGTGGGTTCGGATCCCACCGGCGGCATGGTTGTCTTTTTCTGCTGCTTTATAAGTAATTTTCTTTAAACCGATTGATTGGCACTACAAATAAAAAATAAATAAAAAACATTCACCTATGCACCTTGGTTTCGGTGACTGTTGGCTTCCTTAATATGTTTGTCAAACGAGCCCCTCATTTCCTTTACCTTGTCAGATATATATATATATATATATATATATATATATATATATATATATATATATATATATATATATATATATATATATATATATATATATATATATATATATATATGGAAGAGAAATGAGGCACTCAGTGGGGGGGGTGTTGTAACATGCATATAAAGGAAACCAACGGTCATTGAAACCAAGGAGCATAGGGAATGTGTCTTTTTTTTAATTTGTGGTGTTGACCACAAATTAGAAAAAACCGAAACATTAAAAGAAAATAAAACCTACACACCTCCTTCAAGGTATTCAAAACACATTCTCCCCATGTTACTTTTTCCATAAGGTACATGACATGAAATAAGCTACAAATGAGTGTGTAAGCCAGAAATACTGTAGCAAATACCATGGAAACCATATGTAGTGGAAATTCCTCTATGCTACACAGAGCTAATTATTAGCAGTGAAAAAATGTGTTAGGGAAATGTTTCAATTTTTTTATTTGTGGTGTTGACCACCAAGTAAAAAAAAAAACGTTTTCCTATGCTGCTTGGTTTCGGTGAAAGTTGGCTTCCTTTTGTGTGTGTGTTATGCACACATGCACATATATATGGGAGCGTTCAGATAAGGATGGTAATTGAGGTTCCCTGACCATTTTATGTTCTTGGTGAAATTTTTATATCTGATGGGCAAATGTGTTTGCACAAAGGAATAGTACTTAGTTCCGCAAGAAGTGCTGTAGTTTTTTTCGAAAAAATCGTGTATCAGAAGAGCTGCAAAATGTTGCTTTTGCGATTTTGCAAAATCACTAGTTTCTTTCTCTGCAGAGAGAAAAATAAAATTTTGTGGGACCTGAATATTTTTTCAGTAATTGTATGCATACTTGTCTACTGGAAGCAGTAAACAAGCATTTTTTGGCTCCTGTAATTTCGCAGTAAAACAATTGCAAACATTGTCAAAAAAGTAATGGATTCTAATAAAAGCAGTTTTAAGCCAATAATGGGACAAGCAGGGGTAAGAACTTTGGGCTGAAATTTTTTTGTCAGTATTGATCTGTGCTTTTCACCATCTTCGGACAAAATTTGTACTTCAAGACCGGTTAGTGTATTTTTAATTAGGCGTTGATATCTGAATTTGAATAAAACTGAAAAATGGCAAACTTCAACAGAGATTTTTTAAAGATATTGTTGCCGATTTTCTTAAACGTTTTCCTGAAAGACCTTTAGTACCTGGCAAGGCTAGATCAATACAAAAGTGTTGCATTATGTTATTTTAAACTAAAATTAAAGGCTTAATGCAGACCATATTTTGTTCACTTACTATTGCTGAATATTATCTATTAAAAAGAGCAGAGATCACTGATTTGAGTTATACCTGAGTACATCTGGTTGCATTTTAGTTGGGATATTGGCATGATCTTAGAAAATGCCTTGTAAGCACTGGTTTGCTTGTTCACCCAGTTTTAATCATGTTCAGTGGTTAATATAAGCCTTCTATTTCGCATTATCTCTCCAGCTCTTGCTAATGCCAACAAAAACAAGTGTTTCTGTCTTTCATAACTTGAATATTATTTTATTGCTTGGCTAGTGTATTGTCCATTTTTATTTATTTATTGTCTTTTCATTAATTTTATATGACTGCTGACTGCCCATAGAACTTTTTATTAGGGGTTTAGGACTGCAGACTTTTTTTTAATGTAAACATCAGTACCATGATGTGAAAAGGATCTTTGATTCGGCTGGTTAATTTGGGCTGAGGTACAAGCCGGAGTGGGTTCAAGGTATTACTCCATGGACTTTCTGTACACAAGACATTGGCAGCGTGAGAACTAGCCCAGTAATGCTCTAGTCTCTTGCATATGTGCCGTTTTAGGGTTATGATGGTCCTACATGTCAAGGTCTGTCAACAAAATGTATCCTGCACTAGTTTCAATTTTAATGTCTTAGCCGAAGCACGAAAATCTCCAAGCATAAAGTTCTTTCAGGCACATGACTCCGTTTTCATAATCTGTATTATGAAATAAAGGGGAATTCACTAATTTGTGGGCATTTAGTGTCCCAAAGTGACGCAGGCTATGAGGGACGCTCTAGTGAAGGGTTCCAGAAATTTCGACCACCTGGGGTTCTTTAAGCGTGCACTGACATCGCACGGTACACGGGCCTCTACAGTTTTGGCTCCATCGAAATTTGACAACCGCGGCCGGGATCGAACCCGCGTATTTCTGGTCAGCAGCCGAGCACCATAACCACTGAGCCACTGTGGCGGCCTGCGGAAAATTCTTGCATGGCTTCATTAGTGAATTCAGATGAAAACACAAGTGAAATATTGTAAAGGGGAATTGTTTTTGTTGCTATCCCCACAAAGAGTGGCCCCATACAAGACTGTAAATTAGTATAGAACTGATTCCACTCCAAAACAGTGGTATAGGCCACCTAAGCATTGCTCATTGGCTTAGATATCTTTATATTCGATCCATGTGGCTATCGTGTACTTTCTCTGCCCTCTGCCACTCTTCCATCCTGTCCTAAACGTCGGCAAGCTGACTATGTCGAAGGTCTTGAATGCTGATATCATTTATCTTTACCTTGAGTATGCCTACAAAACCATTGGCTCTTTCTATGCCCTCATTTCCAATCGAGATCAAGGCGTGTACCATTTGTTAATTGGCCCACTAGCTGTTGCATGCACTTTTGCTATGCCCTGTGGCCAGGAACTTCAGTTTTGTTATTTGATGTTCCTTGTGTTGGAGCTCATGAAACTAATATTTGCACTTACATTAAGTGGAAGTTCTGTCATTCGCAAAAGTTGCCTTGTCATATAGATGGACATGTCGTGTTTATGCGTGGTATGTCTTGATTTTGACGGAACCAGGCACGCATGTGCCGGCTCGTCGGACATTTGGCCGAAAATGATAGTGAACCTCTACACCCAGTTTTTTGGGGTGGACACGGATATGAAAAACGATCACGTTTTTTTTTTCCCAGTGTTATGCTCTGACTACATTTCAAATCCAACTGTTTAGTACTTGACAAAGCGAAAATGGAAAACAATATTTTCAGCTTAGAGTCTGCCTTTTTTCATGCATAAATCCTGCTGGAATAGATTTTGTGTATTTGTGAGGAGTAATTCGATAGCATTTCTTGAAAGTTACTTCAATAGCAATAAAGAAGTACCAGCTATTTAACCATCTCATTAGACTCCCAAGTTGTCGTTAGTTTTTGGTGCTCACTACCAAAGTCAAATTTTTTGTGGCGAAAGTTGCATCCCTTCGGCAGCACTTACCCGTGTCGAAGGCCAGGTGTCACTAGTTAGCTGACATGCATAGAACCTTCATATTTCTGGGATTAAGGGGTTTCCGTGCTACATTTTAGAGTACCACAAGCACAAAACACAGCTATACTATGTCATGCACCTTTTGTTTAAGTTTAATTGCAGGAGCTAAGGAGCTATGCTTGATCTAAAAGCTGTGAAAGTTTGAGCTAGGCATTTTATAAATCTGATGCCAAGCCAAATTGCCATGAAATACTTTTGAAGTATAGCAAAATTCTGACTCCCATTAGCCAGATGTATAGAAACCATGTTAAGAAGCATATGCATTCGTGTTTTGACTTATTGAAACAATCTTACAAGCAAGAACTTGCTTCCAAGATATTTTCTGAGATTTTGCCAATGTAGTAACTAAAACACAATCTCATGCACTCAGTTTTAAGTTGAATTCACGACCTTTACTCTTTCTGACTGATAATATCCAGCAGTGGTAACCTAACGAAGTACGGTCTGCATTAAACATTCAATTTTGTAGTTTAAAACAATATAATTCCGCACTTTTTCCTTTATCTAGAACTACCAGGTAGCGAATGTCTTTCAGTGAAATTTTAAAGAAAATCAGCTACGATGCTTATCTTTTAAAATTTCTGTCAAAGTTTGCCTTTTTTTAAATTTTTCAAATTCCAAATGATTTCAACGCCTAATTAAAAATCACCAGACCGGTCCCAAAGTACTGTGGCAATAGCAAAAGGTGCGGATTAATACTGAGAAAAAAATTTCAGCCTCAAGTTCTTATTCCTCTTTGCCCCATTAGTGCCCTAAAAACTGCCCTTATTAGAATGCATTACATTTTCAGCAATGGGATTTTTTTTACTGCGAAATTATAGGAGTCAAAAAATAATTTTGCATTGTTCTAACTGAAAAGTTTTCATACAAATATTGATAAAATATTAAGGTGCCACTAAAATTAATTTTTCTTTCTGCAAGCAATTTTGTGAAACTGCAAAAGCGACATTTCCCACCTTGTATGATATAAGATTTTTTTTTCTGAACTATAGAGCTTTTATAAAATTAAGTAACAAGTACCATTTCTTTGTGTTGATACTTTTGTCCATCAGATATTAAAATTTCAGTCAAAATAAGAAACTTGCATGGGACCTCAATGACCGATCTTGCGCGCGCGCACACACACACACACACGAATGCGCGCGCGCACACACACACGCACGCATGCGCGCACACACACACACACGCACGCACGCGCGCGCGCACACACACACACACACACACACACACACACACACACACACACACACACACACACACACACACACACGCACGCACGCACGCATGCGCACACACACACGCACGCACGCATGCGCGCACACACACACACACTCTCTCTCTCTCTCTCTCTCTTCAGCATTCCAGATATAGTCCAACATTGGTTGGAAATCAGCCTACCATTCATGTAACTGTTCAACATAAATGGCATACTATCCCCCTGTACCCGTCAGTGCAGTTTGCTTGTGTTGCTGAAACCTCAGTCCACTCATGATTTGCTTCTTTCTACATCTCAAATTTCCCTAATGCAACAAAGCCAGAAATTTATGTTCCTTCAAACTCTTTAAAGGGCCACTGACCAGGGGTCTGGACATTTGGACAAACAAGCCTAGTGCATAGATAAGGCATCGAAGATAAACCTCTGCCAAATACTAGAGCCATGTGCGCCTCGAAAATCTTCAAATCAAAGCCTGTTCACTTTTCCTTTCAAGAAGCCAACCTCTTCATCCGCTGGCTCGCATCTTGAGCCTTGTGGATGATATCTGCTAAATCTTCGCGAAAGGCATTCCACTGGTCCGTCGTTCTGACTGATGGCTGAAAGGCCAGTGTAGTCAAGGTGTCGCATCGTCTGCTTATTGCGTACGTGCTTTTTGTCGCCCCTTTCGTTTTCGCACATGCATACAAGCCCACAAAAACAAGGTTTTTAGTTTTTGTCCCAGTTCATGTATGCTTTGGCATGTTCTATGCGCTGCGCTGTGTCATACAGCCTTCCCCTCGTTCACTCACTCGACCAATCTGCACACACACTGCTTCTCGCTCGTCCTTCTTGTTTACACCTTTGCTGTCCTTGTTTTTCTTGGCTTTGTTGAAAGTCACGAACTTAACGTTCAGAATGTGTAAACACACAGAAGAAACACAATGTCACACAGAGAAGTGTACGCGTGCACAGGCTTGCTTTCCATGAAAATGTTTGTTCCTGGGTGATGCAGTTTAATGCAGTTCCCGGGTTCCTGGTGACGGTTCCAGGGTAATGCAGTTCAGGGATGCACTTCAGTGCAAACTGACTTCGCACCTCCATTACACGTTGCGCTTCACACCATGCTGTGTGTGCAGCCGCAGTGGCTCAGTTGTTAAGGCGCTTGGCTGCTGACCCAAAAGATGTGGGTTCGATCCCGGCTGCGGTTTTCGAATTTCGATGGAGGTGAAATTCAAGAGTCTCGTGTACAATGCGTTGTCAGTGCACGTTAAAGAACCACAGGTGGTTGAAATTTCCGGAGTCCTTCACTGCGGCTTTGAGACCAGGTAAAGTTGAGCTTCTTTAAATGTAAAACGAGAGCTTTCTTGGTTGCTTTGTAGCAAAGTCATAATTTTATTCATGGGAGACTATATAATGTAGTGTGTTATAGAATCATTTTGAGAGTAACTGATTTAGGTAAATTAATGAATTTGAAGTGCAGTGGTGCCAGGGTGACGAGAGAACAAAAGGCGCCGTTGTGACATACCAAACAGAGCATCCACTACATACTAAATGAAACCTTACTTGGTGTTCTGACATTCTCAGTATGTTTTCCTTTTAATTTCGTTTTTAAATCGCCGTCTCCTTTTATTGTTGATTGTTTATTGTCTGGCTATTTCTTGCCCATAATTTGTTGTTAGTGCAAGGGTATTTATCATTCAAGATAACATTGGTGTGTGGGAAGGTAATACAGTTTACTATGCTGTAGTAGGATACAACTTCAAACACAGCAGTTTGTTACAGTAGGCCATGCTCTACGGTGTCCTGTATTACTCCACTGAGCAATCGCAGGAGTAAACCGAAATCAGCTTTTTTATGTTTGACTATATCAAGCAAAGCAGAGGCATCAGAATTATTGAGGTTATAATTTCGGTTTGTTATTAGCCTCCTGTTTAAAAAAAGAAAAGCTTTAATGACGGACTACTTTTTTTGCGTGAGGAATTCTGTGTGGCAGTTCTGAATGTGGATGGAGCTTCAATGCGGACTTAAGGTGTGTCCGACTATAGTACTGCATTTTGAATGTAGCGTTTTGAAAGCAGTGCTGTGTTTATTGGCGCAGTGAATTTTGCAAATTTCTGGATTGTGACATTCATAAAGCTAATTTGATTTTGATCATAAGATTATGGTTCTGCAGTGTATCTTGCTGTTTAATTAAAAAAAAAGAATTGGCAGTGGTTTATCTCTGGTTAAACCTGGAGTGACGCGATAGCTACAGCTGGCTGAGTGGAACTTGCTCAGTTCAATTACAAAGTCCGTCTTTTGCCGCTCCGTTTCGCTGGGCATTCCTTCTTCATCTTCGTCCCACTTGGCACGGCGCATGCGCACAGCTGTGGCAGCTCGGTTTCGTTGGAGCGCCGAGCCACCGGCAGCCGCAGCTGTTCTGCACCACGTGGCTGGTCATGTGAGCAACCAGGCGACGAACCACGTGATCAGCCACGGCGCTGTGCTGCCGGCAGCTACTCCACGCCACGTGACCAACCGCATGACAACGTGGCAGCGCAGCCACGAGGTGGTGGCGCCGCCACACTGAAGGCTCGAAATGCTACCTTAATGTAGCTATTGCTACAAAAATTACCTGTATTGAAGAAAACATAATTTCGCTTCAAGTGCAGTGTAACAAAATTTTCATGGATATAAGCACAGTATCTATAATAGCGTGATTTTAGCAACCCTTCTAGTAAAGTTTTAACTGCATGTCCAAAAATCTGGTCTGAGTTGTTTCATAAAGGTCTGGTTGTTTTATTAAAACCAATGAGTAGCATTCCGTGGAATGCTTAATGTGACTGACTAATGTTCTATAGCATATGAAGACTAGACGGTGGAGATGTTTGACACCAAACATTTTTTTGTGAGTGAGGGCCTTTTTGTTAACAAAAAACAAGCATGCCTATTTGTGAAAAAAGGGCAGTTCTGATATGTGTGTTCAATTTGGTTTTCTCATTGCATTTCTTGAATACAGATTATTGAATACGAAAACAGGATTCGAGCCTATTCTACTCCTGACAAAATATTCCGTTACTTTGCAACAATGAGAGTCTACAATGAGGCTGGTGACTCTGAGATTTTTATGTCACCTCAGGACTTCCTTCGTTCTATAACACCAGGCACTAAGCAACCTGAAGGTGAGTAAGCTCAGTTTTTGGTAGCACCTACCAGGGTAGATATATTCTTGCACATCTGAATATGCTTATTTTGTCTAACTTGAGCGATTAGGCTGGTTGGCTAGTGCTATTTCTACGACTTCAATATTATTAGGAAATCTTTCTTGCTAATTACCTTGTCCTTACTTGTGTTGCCCAGAATGACGGCTTGGGAAAGTGCATTTATGCTGGCCTCATGGTAAAGGTAGCATCATGCTTGTAATTAGGAGTGACTGGCACATGGGTCTTCAACGACACCATCAGTTGCTCTTTGAAAGAGTTATGCCTTTAACCTCAGGCTCTGTTTGTCTGTAGCAGTGTGGGAGTACATCGATTAGCTCTTTGTAGCCCAGAGTAATATTTTAGGCATGTAAAAATTGGCCACTCTTTCTATTTGGTTATATGACAATCCCTGCCTTTATGTTTGAGCTTTACTGCATGGGAAGCTGCTTGATTTCTTTACTGCACTTAATGAGGTGCAGAGAAGCTATAGACCTACACCATATTTGCAAACATAAGGTGCATTCGCGATGCCAAAGGTTGCAGAGTGTATCAGCGGTGCTATCATCTGCTATGGTGCATGGTTCGCCTATCATGCTGTTTGAGAACTGCCTTCCATTTAGAGCTGTTTAGGCTGTCTAGTTTGAATGACTGTATTTGGGAGCAAATGCGGCACACGCAGCAGCATGGCGGAGTACACAAGTAGGTTTTCAGATTCAAAGAAACGCTCAATTCATTGAGCACCTAGGTGGTGAGGGAGATATGTCCGGCATCATAACGAAAAAAGATCAGCTTTGAAATAACATTGGATGCTTTTTATGCTCTTTTAAAAGCGCTTGCCAGCTGTTAACGAATGGCCTACTTCATAGGAAGAGTGTCAAAAGAGAATACTATTGCGGAAAGGTTTCTTCGCACGTGTTTCGATGGGTCACGCTCCTGCCTGATACCTCCACCCAAGAGTGACTTGCTCAAGCAAGTATTGGGGTGTATTAAAAATATGCTGCCTTTGAAATTACATTTCATACTTTCACGTGCAGTTCTAGGATGTACTCAGATTTTGTTCACAAAAGGGTGACCTTATAGATACTCTGTGAAATCGGTAAATGGCCTTTAAAACTTTTATTTACATGTCTTCCTGTGGGGCATAACCCCCGCGATAGCAGCGATAGCGATAGCAATAGCAGCGCCATCTCATCTTGCTTGCATCACAGATTGTTGTTGGTCTATGCATTTTTCCATCAACAAGATCAGGTGAAGGAAGCAGGCCAAACCCTGCTTTTTTTCATTTTTTGTGCAGGCATGGGCTGCTAGCCATTAAAAAAACTTAATGCTTGTTCGTCGTCGCTTGTCTGTTGTTTCTTCTTTGTTTTTATGCACAATGTGTTCATCTTGACTATAGATCACCAACTTGCCCAAACTCATTTCCTTTGAAAAAAAACTTTCTTGTCTCTTGCAGGTTCAACCATGTTTTTTTGGCAGTTATTTGCAGGCATTCATGATCGTGTATATTTATGCATCTTTCAGGGTTATCGTTGTGTGAGCATCCTCTGTTTTTGCTTCTGCTTGCTGAGATGGCTTTCAGGTTGAAAAACTTGTGATTTATTTACTGTGATCCTTAAAATTGTACATTGCTAGGAAACATTGAAACTGTCTTTTTTTTTATTATTCATGGCAGGCTTTGGACTTGACCAGTACAAGAGAATCGACATACGTGTGAGTAGGTTTTTAGGAGGCTGTAGCTTAAGCAGCAACTTTTTTGTGGCTGTCCTTGTAGCTCTTCTGCTACTAGCCTGCTCTCTGTGTAAACTAGTTTAACAATAGTGTGTGTGGCTGCTTTACTAACTGTTCTTATTCTTTTCTCTTTGCTTGCTGCTTAGACCGATAATGCTTCTGGAAATGGTTACAAGGTGTCTGCTGACATGGTGTGTTTGGCCTCTTTCCCTTTCCTTTCTCATTGCTTTCTTTACAGTGAGTGATGGGCACTTACTACTTTGTAAGTCTCAAAACTGAAGCTAGATTCTGGTCAGTGAATTCGTGGTATTATGGTTGTTTACTGTGTAGCATGTTTAGCCAACCGCAGTGCATGGTACGCGCAGTGGCTGTAGTGCTGACAAGTGCAGTTAGTTTCTGAAGGAGAGCACCAAGACACCGAGAAAAGTATTATGTCTGCAAGTGTTTTTACATGGACATGAGGAGGAAGTGGGAAAGTTTGTTTCTTTTGTAAGTCGTAGAAAGTGGCTGTCCATCATTTTCATAGTTGCCTGTGATGGTGTCACATCGATCAGACCAGAGTGTGGGAGGTCTTAGATTTCATTCATTTAGAAGAGCGCAAGTGCTTGCACAATGATGTACGGTATACTGACTAATGGAAGGGTGAAGGTAGTATGAGAGTGATAGAATTTTTTATTTTTTAGGCTGTGTTTCTGTGCCTTAAAGTGTAGCTTTCAACAACTTCATAATCATGTCATGTTTGCATGCTGAACTCTGCATGTGGGTGTGTAATTTGATTAGCCAGGCCACTTTAATTGGTGACAAGCTAGTCATCGTTCTTTTGCAGTCAAGTTGTGCTCATGGGAAATCATTGTGCATTCAACGCTTTATGTTTAATTACCTGCTTTCTTTTGTGGCTCTTTCAAAAAGTTGGCCTTTGTGCATCTTGTTTTTTGTACTTGAGCTGATGGTCACTGAACTTGTGTAAATTCGTAATGTAACCAATTCTTTTTGTTATGTCTACCCATGCTGAAAGACAATTTTTTTGTTTTTGCATTTTTAGCAACATATTTATTTGCTAAATTTTCTATTTGCGTGCACATAGCACACAGCAATAATTTAGCCTTTCCAGGAAGAAAAAAGAAAGGAAACCAGCAACTTGGGCAGGTTAAATAATTCATTTGGATTCATTCACGAACAAATGCTAGGCACAGAAGTGGCTTAAAGGGACCATGAAATGTTATTACTAAGGCTAGGAAAAGTGCATAAGTGATCAGTATTCCGTCTCTTGTTACCGCACACCAAAAATTTTCAAGCTAGCTTCAATAACACCGAAGATATTGGCGATTAAAAAGGATGCTCCTCCTGGCCCCGCTAAACTGATATGTGCCCCTGTCTGCCAGCATGGCACCCTTACTGAGCATGGGGTTGTCAGGACACTTACTGGGAGCATTCTTTTCATGCTAGCAGGAGCACTCAAACATATGCCAGCGCAAATAGGCATGAGCTTGTGTGAGTTGTTACTCATAGCCAATTTACGATTGTTATTGTGATATATCATATACAGAGGCATTGCTACGGTCAGTGGCACCTGGAGCGGTGGCCATGGTATTGCATGCAGTCATTGTGATGCTTATTTTTGCGGTTTCCAGCATTGGGATACGTAACGAAAAATTAAATCTGTTTTGTCGTGCTTCAGATATAATTACTTCTCAGCTCCACACTTCAAATGCCAAGCTTTTCATTGAGCCAGAAAAGTTGGAACCCTTATGGCTGGGATCCCATGCTTGTGCAGCCCCTGGCTATTTTCCAGAATGTTCGCATGATCGTTGTGGCCTTCCCACTTATGGTAGAAAAACAAGTTTTAGCACATTAGAAAGAGAGATGTATTTACTTTTCAGTGCTATTCGTTGTTTAGCAATTAATGCTGGTATGAGTGCAGTTAGCAAAAAAATTAGCTGTAGTTTAGACTTTGGTTAACCCTGGTCAGAAGCGAAAGTTTCCTTTGCATGGCTATGTTCTCAAATGCCACACACACTGCCGAACAGATTGTCTGTAAAGCATCGATGAAATGCCCGATGCCCAATGGGGCAGTTGCCACCTGCCACGGTGGGCAGCTTTTGATGATGTCAGTAAGTCACATGACCTGCCACATGACACCACGTGACACCTGTCACATGACTGCACTGATGCTGCCCTCTTGAAAACCGAGCGTAGTGAAGCTTTCGCTTCAAAAACATCTTACCTGCTTCTGTGAAATTTTTTAGAAAAACTACTGCACCAAAAAGAGGGCTGCTTCTGGAGTGTTTAGATGAAATGTTTATCTTGGTAAATGCTGAGCAGTTTATGGCTCTAGGATATAGTTATTCAGAAGCGGCACTGTAAGAAAACCAGAAATGACAAAAATGATGCAAATTAGAGGCTTAATGGCTGCCGGTCTAATGATAAAATGCAAGACTATTAGCACAGTTGTGGATCAAGCATATCTTGTTAGGAACGGAAAATTTTGTTGAGTTGCAGTTAGTATTTCTGTTCGAAGTTTGCTGTCACCACGAAAACATGACCCATGAACATCTGGGCATACAGTGCCAAGGCACCAGTGGCTTGCATTTTTGTGGTGACAGTTTACTTTGAACAACAAAAAATAAACAGCTACTAAATGCAGCTGCAAGAAATTTCGTGTACTGAACGGATTATGCACAATCCACAAATATGCATAATGCTCTTATGTTTTGTCAAAAAAAGCATTGATGAGTCGATTAGGCTAAAAGCTGTTGAACTGCTGATATGTATCATTTTTGTCATTTTGGGTCTTCTTTAGAATGGCAGTTCTAAATTATTATACCCTGAAGCTAAAAACTGCTCATCATTTACTGAGGTTATTTCTTATAAACACTGCAGAAGCAGCCCTCTTTTTGGTGTGGTTATTAAAAAAAAAAACTTCGTACAAGTAGGCAAGTCGATAGGAGTAGTATTTTATGCAGTACGTTTTTTGATTACCCCACTCACATTAATTGCTATTAACAATGCATACTGTTACGTTAGTATTACAAACGAGGGGCCACAGCGGTCACGCAAACATAGTGAAAAATAGCCAGTGGCTGCATAAGCGTGCGACCCCAGCCCTGAAAATTTTCATTTCCTTCAAGCAAGTCCTCTATTTACGAAACGGTTATCATTTTTGGCTTTCGCCTGTAATGCAACTCGTGTAAAAATCATGCTAGAGTATAGTATAATGGTCTCCTTGTTATAATGGTCTCCTTGTCTTGTTAATTTGTTCATCAGGGGAAGTCTTTTGCTTAGCTGCTAGCCAGTATTGATAGTAATACTATGTGCTGCATGGAGATAGCGCAGCCTTGTGTATTTTGGTATCGAAACAGTCAGACACAGTTTGTCAAAATAAAGCACATTTAGCACTACAGCCTCAGCTTAATTTACTATGCATATGCTGTTTGTAATTGTGACTTGCACTTAGCTGCCCATCACTCTTTGTTCTGTCTTCATTGTCTTTTCTGCGCTCATATCCTGTCTTTTTTCCGTGCAAGGATTGACCCTAAGCAGCAACTTACACTGACTAGATGGAGAAACGAAAGTGGTTCTGACAGTTCATTTGCAAAAAGAAAGCATTGTTAAACCAGCCATTAACAATACCACATGCATGCTTCTGTTGGAGTGTGCTCCACAAAACTCTGTTGCTCGCTCCATGACCTTCGAGACTGCGAGTAGAACTACACTTGCTAGCTCTTTCTGAGGCCATAAGGGGAGCAGTAGAATCGCCATGTCAAGTGTGTCTTGGCTGGAATATTCATGTCATTGCTCTCTTGATGGCTGGCGCAGTGATGCTTCCAGAGTTGCACTACTGTTGAAAGAATTGCTACTTTACTTGAATATGTTGTAATGGAGGTTAATGTGCTTGGTGTCTGCAGTTATGCAGTGGCAACATCAATAGCATTGTAGCTCCGCCTGCAAGTGATGGCTGCGAAATTGTTTCCTTTTGCTTATAAACCACAATAACTTTCTGTGACAGGTAATCTGGTTTTACTTTGCATTTTGCTTTTAGTTAAAAAAAAAAGTCGTTTTAAGTGACTTTAGTGCACTTCAACATTGTGCTGCAAGTGGAAATAATTGCGAGCATTGTATTGCGCTTGTTACCGGAACAAAACCGACATAACTACCTACTTCCGCTGCTTTGGCCAATGATTGTGCACATTGCCAAGGGTCAGTCCTCGTGTTTGTTAAAGTCAGAATGCAGCCCCTGCTTTGAATCTGTTGTAGTCAGCTTTTATGCTTTTTGGGTTGTTGCATGTATTTCTGTGAACAGTGTCATTAAATAACTGCTCACTGTTCCGATGTGTCACTGCTATATAGTATGTGTGCCTAGAACAGGTTTGTCCTGTGAATCGTCACTACATCCTATTTCTTCTGAAGTGGGGCTGAAAGAAGGTCTTTTACTTTAGTCATTAACTGGCTTATGTATTTATTGCACAAGGGTGCATACAGCAAGGCACTGATGAAATGGGGAGATTCATGACCTTCTCCGTACATCCACTCCATTCAGTGAGTCTAAAGCAGCTTGACTAGCGTGGGAGCAAATAGCAGGTGACATATCTTAGTTTCTTCTTTTTTTTTTATATACTGTAGTGTATTGCCACCCAAACGCTCACCTTTTCCACACTTGTTTACACATAAAGCACACCATGTTTGACATGCTTTTCTGAAGCTCAGTGGTGGTTGGCACCTGATGCAGGCGTCGGTCCCATCAAGGTGCTGTTAAGGAAGTAAGCATCAAAGAACACTCTCTCGTTTTCTGTGTTGGAGGGTGTCAGTGTTGCTACAGAATAACTGCAGCCAATTTGTGGCCAACAAATGTAAGCACTACTGCAGAGTACTTTTTCATGTGGACTGCCAAATGAACAGCACTGCAGAGGTAACTTAAAAGCAGTGTTACAGCTGTGTGCTGAACACAGCAAAGTTACAAGTGCATGCTGCCACTTGCTGGAGCTGCTCCATGACTCGTGCTTAGTTTATAACTAGTGCCATCTGTAACTTTCAGACTTGTGTGGGCACTTCTATGCTTTTAGGCATATAGACAATGGCATCCAGGTGGCTGTTTCCTGCCAAGCGTCCCACATCTAATTTTATATAATTGCTTAGTCTGAATTTGTTTTGAAATCCATATTGACCTTAGAAGAACAATGAAAAACCTCTTCACCCACCCCCCTTTTTGTCCCTTTGTAATGGTCTGTCTGATTTAACTTGTTCATCAAGTGGTAAACGCTTTGACACTGAGCCAGTCATTGCTGATACAGAGTCAAGCAGCAAACTTTTTTCAGATTTAAAGATGGAGCAAAATGTGAAATTAAAGTGAGACAGACATAAAGGCACATGTTGTTACTTCCTCTTAACTTCTCAAAGTGCCACTTAGTGGTACTTACAAATAAAGTAATTTTGAGCTTGAAACAAATTTAGTAGGGCAGCTTCTAGGTGGCTTAAATTTAGTTATTTGAGAAGCTAGCAGAAAATGGGAATTTTTGTGAATATTTCAAGCTGGCCTAATCTGCTTACCTGCTAATCTGCTTAGGCAAAGTGAAAGCTTACCTGCCTTGGAAGTGTACCCCCAAAACAATGTTGTAAAAAGTGTATCTCTTTGACGTGTGCATTGCACACCCTTTGGTGCTGGTGGTTGAAATGTTGTGCATGTTTGTCAAGTACAATTCTTGTTAAGCTGTCACAGAGCTATGAGGTTGTTTTTTTTCCGTGTTGCTGAGCAATAAACATGAGTGTAGTGTCTCCATTGCTTTTGAAACTGAAGCTTGTGAGAGCCAAATGGAAATAGTGTAGTAGTGGCTTTTGCATCAGAAAAATTCATTAGTGCTCTGGTATTCTGCACACAGACAATACAGGTTTCCACCAGGAGCCATTACCTGTAAAGAGATGTTGTCAACACAATTGTGGCTATGTTTGGCCTGAAAAAGCCCTACAATTGTTGTCAAGGCGAAATACTTGAGCTGGGACGTTACGGTTTGAGGGGTTCATCAACTGTTGCATTGTGTGACCACTTGAACTCAAAAAGAGACCACGTTCTATGTTAGGAAGTGTGGCTGGTAAACCAAGTCAACTGGCTAGTTTATTTCAGTTGGTTCATGGCAAGGTAAGGAAAACAATAGTGGCGAGCAAAAGGGCTAAAGGATTATACAGCACATTGTGCCTTTTAATGCATTCTGTATTTTACAGAAAGCATTTATATGGTACAGTGCAGCATGATAGTATAACAAAGTCTTAGATGCTTTTTAAGCACCAACCATTGTTACTGCTTTGCTGTATCTAGATTTTGGTTTGCCCTATAGATGTATTTGATATTTTATGGGCTAAAGGTGATTGACTTACTGCACCTTTTATTTCAGGATGAAAAGGTATTTTCAGGCCTTAGCGAAGACAGCATTTTTTACAAGCTGAGTTCATCTGGCTTGATCAGCTTTTCGGATTACATTTTTCTGCTAACCATTCTCTCAGGTATGAAATGCATTCATAAAAGGTCGTCTAGTGAGCTCTGTTGGCTGGTGGAATGTACTTGGTAGAATGTTTGCACATACATGGAAGCAGTTCACACTGCTTTCTTTGTCAAAGTGTCGTCTTGTTTGCATGAATGAGAAATGCAGAAAGAGTTAACTGGATAAGACGAAATCTAATCGAAGAAAGACAGGTTAAATACATGTTAAACAGGTCAACCCTGAATAAGTCGCCACCTGCTGCTGTTTTTTTTGCTGCTGCTTTTGCTGTGCTTTATGATATAAAGTGTGGCAGGAGAGTAGGTATTGTCACTCGTGGCTTAATGACTTAAATGCCATGTTGCCTTTTGAAAGTTGTTGGTTTGAGATCCCTTGCTGATGCATTCTAGTAAGAATGAGTATGTATACAAGTGTCCCCCAGCACTTGGCTTTTATTCAAAGTATGAGCATGGGAGAAGCTGTTTTAATCCTGCTAACCCCCCCCCCCCCCCCCCCCCCCCCCTTCCCCCCTTTTTTTAGGGTAAGCAGGACCTTTGTCCTCATCTTTCGATACCTTTCGGTCTTTGGGGTGCCGTAAGGGCTCCATTGTACTCGTACAGTCAAGAAGCAAACCCTGTTGCTCGGTTACTTTTGGCAAAAGGGGTACATCATCAAATTTGCACTTGCAAACTTGAGAGTTGAGCATGAAGCCAATGAAATCATGAAGTCGTGTAACTGTATAGGCCATTTTTTTTCTGTCTTCTTATGTTAGTACTGGTGCATGGTATGTTGCAGTGAGGTTCCTGCCACCACCCATTCGGTCTGGTTATTGTAATGTATTCAAAGTGTTTATATTTAGACGCTTTCCGAGATGTGAAAACAGTAGCAGTTTTAAACATTTGAATTTTTCAGTATTCACATACATAAAGACCTGCAGAAAGTGTCATGCATGAACAATCTCTTTTTTCTTCATGTGTCTATGCTCTTCCCGACCCTAAAATTAAGGTATTCTAGAGCAGTTGCTCTTTATCAACTTGAGATTTGTATGCCTAATCACGTTTACTTTTCAGCGTCAAAACGTCAGTTCGAGATTGCGTTTCGGATGTTTGACCTGAATGGAGATGGCAATGTAGACTATGATGAGTTTGAAAAGGTAAAGTCATGAACTGCGGTTTGTTCGATTTGTTCGTTGATATTAACTTCAGTATTTGATTTGTATGTTAAACTGTATGTATGCATCAGGGCAAATTCTTGCAGTTATAGCTGTATGGGGGACTTTCTACTGGGTAAATGGCATCGGCATTCTAGTGTGTTGTAACAGAAAATGCCCCATGTGAACTTGCTGGGCACCTGCTGGAGTGGGCATGTTTGTCAACATGAGCTGAGTTGGCATTGCTGGGAAGAAATGACCTTCAATTGATCGGTAGAGAATGGAAAGGAAAGGGAGGGGGAGGTGCTTGGTATATCATTGCAGTATGTGCCTTTTCCTCTTACAGTTACAGTTCGAAACAAGTTTTATTTCTGTAGTTAGCAACTTCCATGAAGAGGCCTCAGAAAGTTTCTAGTCCTGTTGGACCATTGTTAGATTTGCAGTCGCCACTGTGCAAATTAACGAAGGGAGTGCTGCTGTTTATAAGCTCTTTTGGTGCGGTGACTGCTGCTAAGTGGGTACTCTTTTGGTCTGCTGAACATGTGGGGTGGTTGCACTGTACACAACCACAGGTGCAGACAATCATCAGGCACCAGACTAGCTTTGGCATGAGGCATAGAGACCATCAGAACACGGGCAGCATCTACAGGGGTGTGAGCAGTGCCTTGTGCAACTACTTCTTTGGTCCCAAGCTTGACAAGAAGCTCACAGTTGAGAAGTTCCTGAATTTCCAGCGACAACTACAGACTGAAATCCTCACTCTCGAGGTAGGTACATGATAGCTTTCTACATTGGCCTCTTTGGTGTTCACTGGCATACAATATGTGCACAACTACATGCGCTACATAGGAGTGTAGCACAGTACAGTGCACTAACATTCATTATGATTTTCAGCGTGTAGTCTAAACAGCAATGCAAGTCTAGATTGCAGTCTGTAGCAATCAGAGGTAGTGAATTTCCTTTGTAAGTTGATATTGTATTTATACTGCTTGTAGGTTACGTGTTAGTTGTAGGAAATGCATTACCTAGTGCGAAAATTGTAGCAAACTGATCTCGTATCTCAAGCACGCCTTATTGGATAGCTTTCAAAGCAAACGATTATACCATATTGGCTTTTATTGGCAGACTAGAATAGAGTCTGCTAACTTGAATCAGCCTTTTGGCACAGTTTACCCAAATTGCTTGTAATCCTAAGTTCACGTTACTTGCCTCACGAGTTGCACTTCACAAAATTTGTCTTGATGAGCCTTGTGAGCCTTTCATTGTATTTAGCAGGCTGAAAGGGAGTGTAGATGAACTTCTACTGCTTATGATTCTGCTATTGCACTTGAGGCACAGCACAACTTCCTTGAGCTGCACTGGGTGCAGCTCACTGGGTACACTGAGTGAAGCTCAAGGAAGGTACATCCAGGTGCGTACAGTTCTGCACAGACTGTTGCTTGTGCAATGCCAAATGTGAACTTCCATTAAATGGAATGCATGCACCGGTGATTTGTGCTTTTTTTTTTTTTTGACATAGGTATATAAGGAATCAACAGCATTTGCTTGGGGGCTAGTTGGTTCATGTTTCTTCCAAGGGAAATTCTTTAGTGCGACACATAAACGAAACAAGACAGGCTCTAACCGTGACTTTTTCATGTATGGTTGATGTCTTCTCTTGCCTTGCGTGCAGCAGGTGCGTTTACATCCCTCGCCAGAAGAACTCAGTGGTTTCCGATGCCAGTTGCCGTATTTCGCGTATTCTTCTGTGCCTGTTGAAATCAGTGCCCTTTGCGGAGATGTCCGGCCATTCTGCGGCCACGTCAAGCAAGTGTGTCGCATCGTTCGATCTGAGCTTTGGCGACAGGTACGCTTATTTTATGACTGGCTGTGGGCCCTATGCTACCAGGAAAGCAAGGCAAAACATCAACCACATATGGAAACGTCACAGTTAGCGCCTGTTTTGTCCCGTTCATGTGTCGTGCTAAAAAAGGAATTTCCCTTGGAAAAATTAAGGAATCAAGCGTTTCATTTGCTTTTGTTTTTATGTGTGCATGTGTTCCTTAACTGTGAATGGCTTGACCTACTGCCTGTAGTCGCTTGGAAAATTTGCCATTGACTTTCCTGTTGCTGTGACAACTTTCTTTCAGTTCATGCGCAAAGAACCTGATGAACATGGCATGATCAAAGAATGGGACTTTGCTGACCTCCTCTTAACTTACGCTGGACTTAATGACAAAAAGAAGTCTCGTATGATCAAACGTATCAAGAAAAAGTTCAAGAACCAGTCAGAGGTTTGTCTTCCTCCATTTAGTTATGCAGCACTCATCAGTGCAATACAGCAAGCTTTATATTACATTACAGCAAGCTACTGTGTAAAATTGACTCATTAATACAACCTGTCTGACTATGCCTAGCCAGGGGCTCAAAAGAAAAGAGATGTGCAGAAAATATTATGCACTCAAGCCTGGGCATCCCAGGTAAAAGTAACCAAGATTTTAAAGAAGACTGAGCCTTCAATGGAGCAATCCACGCAAGTGAAATTAACTTAGTTGTTTGAGAGTTGCTTGGCGTAGTCCACAATATGTTTTTTGTGCATAGATAATTAGCTTAGATTAATTAGCTAACTCTTGGAATTTTGACTTAAGGATCAAAATTTAAACTAGAATATTATACATTGTCTTGAAAAAGCTGTTAAGCTTGCAGCAAGGTACCGTTAAAATAGGTATGTTTTACTGGCTTTAAGAGAAAGCGTGCAAAATGTAAAAATTGCCATTTGGCGCCGTCACTGTTTCAGTGCTCGCAGAGTGCTTTTGAAAAAATCTTTTTCATCTCAGAAGCGCTCTACCCAACGGGCCCTGGCATTTGTGGTGGCTGCAAGGTGTGACCAGCAGCTGTTGAGTGCACATATCACGTCACTGTTGGGTGCAGAGTGATGACGGTGCTTCGTGCTTTTGCATAGCATGGCATAAAACATGTCATTCCTTTTGAAGGTATGCCCTGCTCATGAAGTCAAGCTGGAATACATGACACATAAAGCAGAAAAAAAAAGGCTGGGGCCTGAGAAAATGTTCACAATAAATGTTTTGCATGCAGACAAACGCTGTTGTTCCTTTTGTTCACATTCACAAATTACTGCCGTCAAAAGCAGTGCACGGCACATCAGGAGTTGCTGGCACACATCTTGCAGCCACCAGAAATGCCAAGGCTTGCTAGGGGCAGCGCATCCAAGATTGGATCGTTCAGTTAAACAGCGCGTCTGGGGGGCTGAAACAATGATACTATCACATGGTAATTTCTTTCAAGACTGGTCAAAGGAGCTATGTAAAGAGCACTTTGTTGTAGTCACCCTAGCCAGCTGTTTTTCAAAATGACCTGCAACATTACAATTCACACTTTGTTTCTGAAGCCAAAATTTTTAACAATAGCTAAGAAGTTTTGGTAGTTACCTAACTAGGCAGAATGAAAAAATACTGCAGACTATGCCAGGCCACTCCCAACAGCACTCTGTTAATCACAGTTGCATAGGATGTTCAGTCTCTTTAAAACCTTAGTTACATTTAGCTGGAACACCGTGTATATGGTTGGAATAAAAACATTACTAAATACTAAAAAAAAAATCTGCTCTCTGGCAAAGCTTCCGTCCATAGACATGTACTATAATGGCTGGCATATTGGTGGCCTAAAGAGAGTCAGGACTGCATTTGTTCCGTTGTCGACATAGAAAAAATGCAGTCAAGTTTGCCTTCCAAGCTGTGCCAGGCCACAGTATTTTCACGCAGTATAGAAGGGAGGAGGACAAGGTGCCGAAGGTTTAGTTGGACAATATCAAAGAAGCAGGAGGGCCAAGCTTTTGTGCAGTTTATACAGGTCAGAAGGAAGGTTTCTGGCATTTCTGATAGGGGTGGTATGAACTGGCAGCTTATTTTGCAGACCCTTGATGTTTTTATCCTAATTAATTTTTTTCCTTTCGTCTCATTTGTACTGGCACTCCATGCAACATAAACATATATTAAACTGTTGGCAGAGTGATTTCACTTGCAGTACTTAGGCCCAAAATTTAGTGAGAATACTGTAAGATGAAGCTGCCTCTTGCTGCCATGCCATGCAAAACAGCACAGTATCTGTCTTTTTACTTGAAAAGTACATGAAATTATAATACACCAAAATAAAAACTAAACACTGAATGGCAGCCTGTGCTAAAGGACATTGGAGCTTTGTATTTGCCAGGCGTGACTGCACAACCGAATCATGTTGTTTCAAGAAATGAAAACGGTGTGCAGTAGGTGTGCAATGGATATGCTTATATGATGTCTTCAATAAGGTTTTCTTCTTGGAGGATCATGTAATGGTCTGGATACGTATGCTTCTCTTCACTTTAAATCAGGGTATTAGCCTTGAAGACTACCTGCAGTTCTTCCACTTCCTGAGCAACATCACAGAAGTTGACACAGCACTGACATTCTATCATATCGCTGGAGCTTCCATAGATGAAGGTGTGTATAGATTTGCTAAATTCTGCTTGAGCAGAAACTGTTGCCTTTTATTGCTAAAATAGGGGTCTGTAATTTTGCCACCATAGTAAGGGTTGGTTGCTGTGAGTTTACTGCCTAATGGTGCATTTCATGATTTCATCATATTGCTCTGCAAAATTTCAAGGGTATCTTCTTAGTTCAATGAATTTCTGGGCTTCTGCCATAGGAGGTATTCACGTGACACCATGGGCACCATTTTGTGATACAGCATGCAGCGTCAGCAGTGCAAGCCCCAGCAGGTGGTGATAAGCTGATTAGATATGCGTGCAGCTTTCTGCCCTGCTACATACACCACAAAATGGCAGCTACTGTGGCATAGGTGCATACTCTCTATATCAACTTTATCCATGCTCACAGCATTGTTAATTTCTAGCTTATGCATTCAGTGTCAATCCACCCTCTTGTTTTCTTTTTGCTGGTGCCTTCAGTGTTCGTTTCAAACTAGTGTGTTTATTGATGCAGACTCTGTGCACAACACAGCTCAGAGCATGCATAAATATGGTAACCCAGAAGGTACACATTGCCACAGTTTCATCAACTTCTTTGCACCAGGCAGTAAATCTTAACCAGAAGTTTAAGGCTTTAGATAAGTTTTGTGCTTCATTTATTTGGTGAACAAAAAGTTACTGCTCTGTATTTTGCTTCTTAGCAACACTGAAACACGTGGCCAGGACTGTTGCTCATGTGGATCTCAGGGACTATGTCATTGATGTCATCTTCACATTATTTGATGAAAACAGTAAGTGTTTATTCAGTTTTGTTGCTTCTTTTGAGATGTATCCATCACTACCTTGTCTGATGCATCAGTGTATCTTGCCACCAAGTGCTGTCAGCCACAGCAGCAGAAGCACTGAGGTGTTTTAATGTTCATTTTTGTCCCTTATATTAAGCATGAAGTGCCACTGTAACTAGTTCAGTTTGAAGCATTGTAATGTTACAGCATGCATGCATGCATGACACATACATAGCAGTGCACAAATTATTGCAGTTCAGTGCTGAATACTGCAAGCTTAGAATTTTGAGAATTGGGCTAGGCATATTAAACCACAAATCTTGAAGTTGAATCTGTGCAATAGTTCAGTAAGAAATGTTATTGCTTTCATTGCAGTGGATGGTCAGCTGAGCAACAAAGAGTTTGTTTCGGTGATGAAAGAACGCCTTCACCGTGGCCTTGAAAAGCCCAAAGATACAGGATTTGTGAAGCTGATTAACTCGGCATGGAAGTGTGCAAAGTTGAAAAAACCAGTACTCCTCGACATATAATAGAAGCTAGTTGTGTGCTGATTTATAGCTTGTCGTTGCCTTGTGACGGATGCTGAAAAAATGATTAAATGCTCTTACCTGTAGATTGACTTTTTTTTTTAAAGCATACAACTGAGAAAACAGTTTGCGAAATGAAGTTGTGTCAAGAATAAAGGTTGATTCACAATACTTTGGAGTGAACCTTTCTGTGTCATTATTTTCATTGCAAAGAAACCTTTGACTAATGGGCTGCTCACAGGAACAATGTTGCTGTTTTGTGGTGTACTATTGTGGGACCTCTGCAAGTGCATGCCGAACCGTGCCAGACTGCATATGGGTGTCACACTTGATGCAGCACTCCCATTGTCAAGACTGGTGCACGCATGCGTCAAGTGTGATGCCCACATGCAGTCTGGCACAGTTCGGCACGTGCTGGCAGAGGTCTTACTTTTCTCGCGATAGTACATTATTTTTTTTCCCCTACCCACATAGTTCCAATTTGTTTTGCTGAAAAGGCAAAGCTAGAAGGTGAACATTGGTCAAGCCTTTCACACAGCATATATGGATCAGAGGGCCTTTCTTTGCCAAAACAGTGGCACCCTTAAAATACATTAGCTAGCCACTTGCGCTAAACATAATCGCTCTGCATTCAAATCGCTGTAACTACCAGTTAAAGCAAAACTTATAGTCAACCATTCTGGATTGCATTTTGAAGGAGAGTTGCGATTAACAAAGTTTGTGCCAGTTATTTGTATGCTAGCTTATCTAGCAAGACTGCAGTGTAGAATGGTTCAGCATTGATGCTCTTCATGCATGTGTCAACCTGGTTACCTAGCGCCTTCAGAGGATTTCGCTATTTTTGTGCTCCTACTTGGGTCCCTTCTTGCACTGCTACTGAACAGAGCTGCTCTACTGCCTTCTTTGAAAGCATGTTTTGTACAGCTTCCAAATGCCTGATTGAAACATAAGAAAGGCACAGATGAAATGGGCAACAAGCATTAACTGTTATCATTTCAACGAAGGCTAGACGACTTCAGCAAGGGAGTCTCTACCAAGTTTCATTCCTGGAAGAAAAATCTAATGCTGCAATGATTCATGTGGCATGATGACTAAAGATTAAGACAAAAGACCTAATGAAGTGCTTGAATATGGCTTGCTCAAAAAAACAAACCATATTCAAGCACATTCCCTCCCAGCCGCTGCGGTTGCATTTTGATGGAGGTGAAATACTTGAGACCCATGTGCCATGCTATGTAGGTGCATGTAAAAGAACCGCAGGTGGTTGAAACAATCCGCAGCTCTCCAATACAGTGTCCCTCATAGAGTTGTTTTAGTATGTTGAACCCTATGAACCAACCATAAGCAAGCACAGCAAGGTGCCAAACTGGGGCAACACTTGCATGCTAATATCAAGATTTAAGGTGTTCCAAGCAAATTGATATGTGTTAATCAAGGTAGGTGAAGTGTTTGCTGAACCAGTTTTGGATGCACGTAGATGTCTGAAGCGTTTCTACAGCAAAATGAACTCTGCAACAAAATTTCCCACTTAGTCCATTTGTGAAGGTATGGAATTATTTCCTTGCCAAAACAGTAAGACCGAGTACCTTTCTAGGCAACAGAACTTTGAAAGCTGCATTTGCAGACAAGCATCTGATGCATAAAAGCAAGCAGCTTCCTGCTACCATTGTAGCAAAAGAAATAAAAAGCAGGTGGAAATATGCTTGACCAAAGGTGGGTTTAATCCTTGTACCTTAAGGAGACAATTTGCCCACACACTGTGACAGAGATTGAATAATGTCACAAGAATCATTCTTCAGTAGGGTGCACACCACCAATAAAAAAAATCAGTTCTGTGCACTGTTCCGATGTCTGTAATTCTAGTCTAAAACAGTTTGACATCTGATACCAGCTTCTCTCTCCAAGTAAACACTGTTAGGGTCCAATTATTCATGCTTAGTGCATGTTCCATTTGACACCATCATGTTAGCATTATCATTTTTGCTTTAAACCTGCACCAATGGTTGTGTGCTACTGTTGGCAAAGGTTGGAGTAAATGTGCACATTGGGACCGAGCTTAGAAATTCGCATGCCGCATGTGAGGAACTGGCAGTTTACAGTGATTCCAGCATTTTTCTATTGTTGGCTGCCTGCTTATTGCCAACCTGTGTACTTTCTGGCTCTTCCTCAAAGAATGCTTCAAACTTATTGCCTAAACTTGTCACTTCGTTTGAACAATACAAACCTCAAAGCTAACCCATCACTGATACCGAGCTCAAATGGTTTCATACGCACTACTGCTAGCCTAACAATTATTCTGTTTATCACAAACCAAGAAAATTTTCCGTTGTAGCAGCTCTACTGCAAGTGGCAGATCATGTATTTTTTGTGTTCACTGAAAATGGAACAGCAACGAAATGTGAGCTGCAGTTGTTCAAGTATTATAAGAAATATAAGCACTCAACAGAAAGCATTCTGAAACAATAGTAAAACTCGTGACTGAGGTTGCATCCTTGCAAGAAAACTGATGTGAATAATGTATGAACTTACTGGCAGTCGTGTGACATAAAGAAAGCTTTTTGTAGTACGTATAAGCAAATAAATCGCAGAAAATATAGGCAAGCAGTTACTCCCTCGGCCAAATGAGACAAAGATATATCTGGCATTACAGCAAAAGTGACCAGAGTAGGAGAGATAGAGAGAGAGGGGAACAACTTTACTGAAACACCAATCAATTAACGCCAGGAGAGAAGTCATCTCCCCTGTCACCCCTAGCCATTGGCCGGAATCCCTTTTGACACAGCAGCAGCAACGGCTTGACAGATGATGTCCTGCTGGACGTTAGGGTCTAGGCTGCAGAGCAAAGCCTCCCATGATTCTAGAGTGCGTGAGCTATCACACGTAGTCGGACATGTCCACACCATGTGTACCAAAGTTGGTGCCTCGTCACAAAATGTGCACTTTGAATAACGGCCTGAGGGAAGAGTTGGTGCATGATGAAATGAACGGCTGCGCAAACAAGGTCACTAACAATAAAGAGACACCACATGCGCACACTCCCAACTGTTTATTGCATGGAAAAGTGGCATATTTAAACATTCAGCTCAAGCATGAGACTCATCGCATTATCGCTCCGAACCCAGCACGTGGAAAAAAAAGCAGCAACAACAGGATAACGAACAAGAAAATTTAGCCCCTACAGATAAAGTAACAGAATCTGATAAAAGGAATTGAAAAAACTAAAAGGAGGAAGCCATCTCTTAGCAAAAGCAGTGTCAAACAATCGTAGCAATAGCAGAGTCATACATGAGAAGCAAAAGCAGTCAGAAAGTGTGTTGTGTTTTATGGTAATAACCAATAACAAATAACAATCATAGCGAAACGCAGAGGCAAATTCTGACTGCTTTTGCTGATTTTGACTGCTTTTTTGGTTTCTGACTGCTTTTGCTTCATTTTTTTTACTCTGGTTTTGCTACGATTGTTATTTACTTTCTGACTGCTTTTGCTTCTCATGTATGACTCTGCTATTGCTACGATTGTTTGACACTGCTTTTGCTAAGAGATGGCTTCCTCATTTTAGTTTTTTTAATTCCTTTTATCAGAATCTGCTACTTTATCTGCAGGGCTTAAATTTTATTGTTCGTTATCCTGATGTTCCTGCTTTTTTTTCCACATGCTGGGTTCGGAGTGATAATGCGATGAGTCTCATGCTTGAGCTGAATATTTAAATATGCCACTTTTCCTGCAATAAACAGTTGGCAGTGAGTGCATGCAGTGTCTCTTCCTTGTTAGTGTCCTTGTTTGCGCTGCCATTCATTTCATTTTGCGCTTTGACCTGACGACTTCAGGATGCCACTTGCTAAGAGTACTGGGTAGGGAAAAACCCTTGCCTGTAATTTTATCCACATAACCTCCTCTTTTTTATTGAGTGTTCTGTCCGCTGGCAGATAAATTTGTCGATTTAGTCTGTGGTACAGTGTGATCTCCTGGTATGTGTGCATATCCTCTCTTCTGTTTATAGTTTCGGTGACTTGGGAGGTTCCAGGTGTCGACCGGCACGTGAGACCTCGGGTGACTGAATGAGCCTCCTCGTTTCCTCCAAGTCCTTGGTGAGCTGGTGCCCAAAAGAGCAGAACCAGTTCTCTGGGTCCTCCTTCCCTGTTTAATATACGGATGACAGTCTCTGTCACCCTCCCCGATTCATAATTTCTTAAAGCGTTTTTTGAGTCACTGATAAAAATCTTGACCCTCCCCTTGGCTGACGGCCAAGGCTATGGCTACTTTCTCAGCTTCTACCGTCTCGATGCCATGGACTGTGCAGCATGCCATTGGGGTTCCGTCTTCCCTAATTGCCACGGACACTGCAGTATATGAGTGCAAAGCGGCACAAGCGGCTGTGGCGGTTAGGGAAGACAGAACCCCGGTGGCATGCTGTGCTACGTGTGCTGCTTTGCTCTCGTATACTGCAGCATCCGTATATAGGACATCCTGTATGCCTAGCTTGTAATGCTTCTACCCCGTCTTTACGTCTCGCTTCGTGAAAGGCAGGGCACACGTTTCTGGGCAGCGAGGGGATTTTAATCTTGTCCCTGATTTGTCATGGTATATCTCCTGAGCGCACATGCTCCCAATCACCCTAAAATTTTCATTTTAGATCCGAGTAGTCTTTGATGCTGAGCGATAACGGCAGCCTCAATCAGCTCCGCAAGAGTGTTCGAGACCCGTTCAAAAATCTGTCAGTAGACGTGGTCGGGAGGAGTTCGAGCGCTACCTTGACACTTTTCCTGATAATTACTTCAAGCTTGTTCCGTTCCATTCTGTTGAGATTGAGGTGGGGTGCCACGTACACTATCCTACTGATTACAAAGGCTTGCGCGAGTCTCCAGAGATTCGCCTCCTTCATCCCAGCGTGCCTGTTTGCTATTCATCTGATTTGAGCTGGCTTCTAACCTAACAAGCGTTTCATTAGAAGCAACAATTTATTTTTAAAACGGCTTGAATACCAATTATATGCATTGCAAAGGAAGAAGGGTTTTCTGCTTACTTTCTTTGCACAGGCAATAATTATGCTCTTCTGCTAAAGCACTTGAACAATTACTGTAAGAAGCTTTCAAGATGTGCTCAGTAACCGTTTCATTGTGTGTGTCCTGTATGCCTAACCCGAGAAGCCGAAGCTTACATCCACCACCTGGTGTGGGTCTGCCTAGTTTGCCTGTAGTAGTCTGCCTAGTATTGAAATCAACTACAATTCGGTACCTATGTTGCTTGGATGCAGTGAATGCGTCATGTGTATCTTTTGGACCTCATTAGATCAGGAATCCTTCGTTCATTCATATAACCACCCGCCTTTTATGCCCTGAAACAATACACACTGCTTAAAAAAAAACAAATGTGTTCAGCAAGTACATAACTTTTTCAGACAATGAAGGAAATATATTCAATATGTTTAGAATTCCAGACTACTTGATGCCAATGACATGCAAATTAGACCTGTTAACAGTGTTTATACCAACAATACGTAATATATTCCTTGAGAACAGCTGTTTATCATGGAAAATGCATGCAATGAAAGTAGTTGAGACTCGTAAGGAAGACGATAAATATTATGTTAACTTTAGGCCACTTTAATTTTCCTAGTGCTATCAAAAATTATGCATGTGAGGCCATATGCTTTTAAATGAGCACTCCCTCATTTCAACAGCTCAGTACAGTTACCTAGAAAAGCCTGCAGAAGAGAGAGAGAAAAAACATTAACAACCCATGTCCGGGAGAGGCTCTCCTACTGCAAAATCTATTGGCAACTTTGATGGCAAAGAACTTGACTTATGCAGTTTCATAATTTCACAAAAGGGTGCACCATGAAACCTCAACTAAATTTGAACAGTGTAATCTGCATAGCAATTTGAATGACTCATTGCATTCAAGCCTTCACCGCCATAGCTTTTTAGTCAGTGTCTGTAACATTAACACAGATCTAGTGATCACTGCAGGAGTCCTTCAAAGCACAATACTAGGACTTCTTTTGTTCATCAAAATAGAATATTTTTATTGTAGCCAACATGAAGTGAGTTAGCTATGCTGATGAGAAAACTTTTTGTGGGGCTGTAAAGCCAAACGAATAGTCTCTCTGGCATATGCTGTACGTACTATAGGGGTTCAAAGTAACTGAGCTGCCTTGCAAGTTCTGAAGCGTGCTGCAATGCATGCGGGAGCCACCTGACAATGCACTCCTGGTCTTGTCAGGAGGTGGCCGCATTCAGTGAAGCACAGGGTTCGGAACTTGGAGGGGGGGTCAGTTACTTTTGCACCCAGTAGTACTTATGCAAGTGGAAAATTGCTCAAGGAGTAAGCATTAAAGAAGTTGTGAAACATAAATGAGGGGGGGGGGGGTGGTATACAGGCTACATATTACTGCAAGCATAGATGTGTACAAGTAATGTTAACATTTTGCCTTGATAATGATGAAATCAAATCTATTAAGGCACCGAAAAGAATTCAATGATGTTGGTGTGAAAATGGGGCGTTGAAAGCATTTGTGATGAATTAAAGTGAGTCGCCAGGTTGCTAATTAGGCATTTACCCATCCTACCATGCTCAAACACGTCTTGTAATCCATGATGATTATGAACAGTCATGGACAAAAGTTTACTGGATGCGAATTTGTGGAAAATAATTTATTCCTGTATTGCCTCGCTATCCAGTCAGTTGGTATTTTTTTCTATCGGATGGAGCACAAATTTCTGCTCATGCTCCTATGCTTTTCATTGACTTGCTTTGCATGACCGTCCAGAAATAATTTTTTTCCGTGATCCTGCATCCTGTAAACTTTTGTATATGACCCTACGTATACTGGATTACTGCCACATAGCATAAGGTACTACGTCTGCAAAATATTCACATCTATAAGCCAAAAACGTGCTCTTCATCCAATTGATAGTTTTTTTTGCACGCTGCTTATGGATCTCACTATTTCTCAATAAAAAACAACCAACATTCA
Organism: Amblyomma americanum; assembly: GCF_052857255.1. Taxonomy (NCBI): domain Eukaryota; kingdom Metazoa; phylum Arthropoda; class Arachnida; order Ixodida; family Ixodidae; genus Amblyomma; species Amblyomma americanum. The sequence continues at coordinate 235,501,774 of NC_135497.1, forward strand.
CAAAACATTCACTCGGTATTTTTATTTCCACTTACCACTCATTCTGTTTGTTTAATTTACATGGAACGTTATTCATACAGCACAAGAAAACAGTTTCCCTGGCTAAAACACTGCTGCTCCGTGCAGGCTTAAGTGCTGGAACCAGTCATTATTGCTCAAGGTAACAACACTCCTGAATCACTACGCTATATTCCTCACTCCTCATAAAGGCCGAGAAGCCGACGCACACATTTTTAATGCATTTCACATTGGACCACTTTATTACCTACTAACCCATCACATATACCTAATTGTTTTCATATCTCGTGTTTTTCATTTTATTCCAAGTTTCACTTTTCTGAAGATTTAATTTTTTATTGAGCTGCATGTTTATTTACTGCATTTTTCATTTTATCAGCACCCAGACCATTATTTTATACAGAAAAAATTTTTTTCTCAATAGTTTACTTTTCTGATCAATGTGCGTTTGTTTGGACCTACTATGGTGGCTTAATGACTGGCATTCGGCTGCCAAAACCAAGGATGTAGGATTGAATCCCCGTGCAGTGACCGCATTTCAATGGAGGCAAAATAAAAAAAAAACCCGTGTTCTTTGTAATGCCAGTGCGCATTAAAAAACCTCGGGTGGTCGAAATTAATCCATCTAGTTGCAAAATTGTAATGATGTATCTTAATTGACCACTCTGGCTTATATCAGTGGACAAGATTATGCCCTCCTGGCATTGCAAACACACTGCACTTTCCACCACGCTACAGGTGTCCAAAGCTGCAATGAACAGCAATGTTCAGCTTTTTCACCACTGTCTCCTTTCTTCAGAATAAATAAAGTTCCTGCAAGTTAGCAAAAGGGTACACAGACTGTTTCACTGCTCTGAAGCAAAATATGAAGGCTGATGGCACATGGCTTTTCTTCTACCGAGTAGATGCTCATCTGAACTGATCGAATGGGGTCATGCTACAGTTATGTGCTCCAACACGTGATATGCAACTGCACTCGGCAAGTAACACACAGAAATGCTGCTGCCTAGGTGCGATGAAATCTGGAATGGCTTTGCAAGGCTAAAGCTGTCCCTGCCTTCAGCGTCATCCTCCTCCTGTCATTTTTGCAAAAACCTCTGCAAAAGAAAGTGCACAATACACGTCTGAATTTTAGCCAAATGGAAGCTTGGCAGATTGCAACACTAAATGATCCAAACTAGTTTCCAGTTTAGCAAAAACCCCTCCAGTCTACAAAAGAAAAGTACTTTACTCAAAACCAAAATTTATAAGCAGCGACATCATGAAGCTCAACGCATCTCCGTACCTTCTAATCGTAATTTTCAGGTAGAAAGGAACAACGTGCCATCAGCTTCTTCGCTGCTAAAAAAAGTTTTTGCTGCATGCACTGGTAAAGCTGTTCCAGGATCATGAAACGTAATAATGAATTGCGACTGTTCGTGAAGGGCACACGTCCTGCCTGAATGGAAATAGCCGCCTCGAAGGCCAAGCGCTAAAGAAAGGCGTTCTGTTGCGGTTCTCTCCTCCCTGCGTCGTTCACCACTTTCGCAAATCTTAACACATGTGCTACGTGCACTGCGCCAAGTATCACTCCTAACACTTGGTAACGTTTTCAGCGTGTAAGGTGCACTTTAATTGAAGGAACAGGGTACCACAGGGGCACTTTTTCCTGGCAAAATTGTGCTTAGAATAATCGACATTTTTTAACCTTTTGCCACAACATAACGGCACATTAAAACTTGTTAAAAAACGAGCAAACAATTCAGCTACACATCCAGGAAAACGGCGTTTTCAACGGCACGAGAAACAACGCGAAAAAGACGGAGCCAGCGACACCAGCAGCAGACACCAACGAGCCCACCTGCTTTCACCGAGACCCAACGCACGGTACGCACTTCGTTCCAACATTTCACTACAACTCTCGAGATTAACATCCTTAACGCTTACAAAACAGCCACTTGGTATTACATCTTACCAAATAGCTTTCTAGTTCTGAGAAGCCATATCACCGGCAGCGATAATTTCGGGCGAAATGGGCAACCCAGCAAGCGGCAAACCGTCCAAGCGCGCGAGAAAATACGGCAGCGCTAACTTTTCCCTGGTGGCAGGAAAGGAACATCAATGGCCTCGTTTTGATTTCTCATCAGCCGTAGTTACATTAGCTGTGTTTTTTCTTGAAGTGTAATTGATTTGCGCGTATCTGTACTGTGCTACATTTGCGCTTGAGTTCAGGAATCATCGGAGGTAAGCCCACCGTTGTTGGTTTTGCGTGCGCTGCGAGGAACACCCTAAAAATAACTGGCAAACGTAGGCGACACGATCCGGTCCCCTGCGCTCGCGGGTCGATGTTCGCGGCTTTTATGACATAATGTGTTGTCGTGAAGGCACCTGATGTAGAGGATTTCACTGCAGCTCAGCCGGGTTTTTCGGGTGAGCCTGTGACAAATATTTTGTTGAACTGGAGCCTTGTTGCCGCCATCTAACATTCATCCTCTCGCATGACTGTTACCGCTGTCTGTTCTTTGTCCGCCATTTTCTTGTTTTAAGCCGCTGTGGGCACTGCGAAATTGTGTGTGCGACTTGTTAGCGAAGAAAATGGAGCGCTGGAATCTGTAGAGTGGTGCCCAGGTCCGCTTTCATATCTGTGGCAAACATGATTGTCCATGGCATGGTTCTGAGGTTGGCCTTCGCCGGAAAGAAAATGGTTGGCGCTTTCTCTGCCGTTACTCAAATTAAGCCTATTCGTTGTTGCGCTGTTTTTCAGCTTTTCGCAGCGAGCAGCGCAAGAACGATAGGAAAAAATAAAAGTGAGCGAAGAAGCGACGTTTCGTGTCATTGAAATTGTGCGTCGCTGTGGGTCGCTTGTCGTCCATCTTCGGTTTGTGGCGTGGACGGAAATGTGTGGCCTGAGTGACTAGGTTTCGAGACGTCGACGGAGAAATGCGACTCCTTCATTCTCGTGTGGTTGACGCGCAGGTTCGTTGAAATACCAGCGGAGCGGTGGCCGTCTGCTGAAGGGCAGGTGGTAGTGGCGCGCATTTGCTGCCGGTTGCTAGCGTGACCTGTCATCAATTCGCGGTCTGCATGCACTCGGAATCCGCGATGGAATCTGGTGTTTCGAGTCTCGGGGTGTTGCCTGTCGAAAGCAAGCGCGGCTTCTCGTGGTCCGCCTGGGACCTTTGCGCTCGCTTTCGTGCGGACGGATCGATTTGTCCGCTGGCGGTTTCGAAATGTATCACAGATTGAAACTGTTCTCGACGAGCGCTTTTGTCTCGTCGGTACGAAACGGTGTTGGCCCGTCTGTGCGCCGCAACTGCATAGTCATCAGAGCGCTTGGTGTTTCCCCGGGTTAGAAGTCGTCATAAAGGCCATATTGTTGGGGTACATTTGGCCGCTAACGTCGAAAACACGTCATGTACGCGGGAAAGAGTTGCCGACAGCTCCGACAGCTATGTGGTGTGCTCCCGCCGTGCCGTGGATGTTTTTGCGTTTGACGTTCAAGCTAAGGCGCACTCAGTGTCCCTATCGTGCGGCCTTCGCTTCGCAGTTTTCGGCTATCGTGAAAGTTAGGCACGTTTCCCGTCTCGCTGGAGGCTTTTGCGCAGTTGAATCTTGCCAAAGTTCACTTCCTGTAATTTCATCACACGAACGCATCTGGCTGGTTTTTGCGCTTTGTTTTGATACGCCATCGCTTTAAACTTTTGAGGAAAATGTGGTATTGTGTAGTTTGATTGTCTGGCAATCTTCGAATGCTGTGTGACTTAAAAACACTAGCTAAGACCTGACGGAATGCTTGTGCTTATTGCCTAGGACACTTAGAATATACAAGAAGAGGTTAGAACCGCTGACTTATTGTACATTCGTGCACCGAGCCACGCATGCCTTTCTCGCATTTTATGGGAATCAGTTTTGTAGTTGCGAAAGTAATGCTTTTGCAGCTAGGTTTGCACAAATACCAATCATGTGCTGCATGCTCTTTGTGGTGGTGCATGCACAAGTGTTTTTTTATCACTTATTAACCAATAATAACAAAATTGGTGCTGTCAGTTAATTCTTTCCTTGCTCAAGTGCCATGTAAAGTTTACTGAGTGATGCTTTGGTGTCTTTTATTGCATGCCTTGGTCGTTTCATTGCCTTTGGGACTTTTCTAATTCTTGATTATACTGTGTGTACACAGTTTTCGACGTTTGTTAATGGATAAAGGAGTTTTTATTTGTCGAGCTAAATTGTGTCCAGTTATGGTACTTCTCACAGTGGTAAGGTTGCACTGCATTCGAGAGTTGAGTGAATGCAGGCAGTGCATTTGAACTCATGTGCATACATATAAATGTAGACTGGGTTTGATATTCTTAATTGCTGTAAAATAGACATATTAAAAACTGCTGCTTCATGAGGGATTGCTTTGCTTAAGTGCAGAAATGTGCGCATTACTGAACCTCCGCATAGCACCTGCTCTAGCACTAAGGCAAATTATGTGGTATAGACTCCAGAAGGTATTACTCGAGTTCAGTTTTACATTTTGAAGTATCCGCAGCAGCTGCATTCCAATGGGGCAAAATGCAAATGTGTTGTTAATGTTTTAAACAATCCTAGGTGGTAACCGAGAGCCTTCCTCTATAGTAACCCTTCTAACCCATGTACAACTTCAGGTTATTGAACCAGCCTCACGTCACCACAATTTGGGATGTGATGGGGGGGATAAATTTGGAATAAATTGTGAAGATAATGTGGCCTGCCGACACATTGTAGAGCTGGAGCTGTGCTGGTTATAATAAATGCTGCAGTTGTGTTTCTTTACCCTTATGACAGCTGGATTCGTTGCCATGAGCCAACCAAATTTTATTGCCTTAACAAACCTGCCACGTAACAAAATTATGCACACTGCTGTGTGTGAAATTTACACGGACTCAAGAGCATTATTTGATCATCTTGATAACATGCTTGCTTGTTTATTGCTTATTGCTGAAACATAAATGGTGGCAGTGCATCTCATCTATAAAATACCTGTCAAGTAGGGGTCAAAAAGCTCTGTGCGGGATAGCTAAGGTACTACAGTTCATGTGGGTTAATTATCGGTAATTAAATTTTTAATCTCTCTCTGCGGTGTACACGTGCCACTGAGCGTGTCACGGAAGGCCTTGTGGTCCACATAGGTTCCTAGGAAAAGTAGTAGTGCATTTTCTGGTGCCGTCTTGGATGAAGGTGAATTCCGGTTATCTTAGCTGCACCATAACTGCTTTTGACCTGTTTTAGAGAACCCTGTATTCCTTTTGAGGGTGGTATGTGTTTTATGTGCAGTATGGGCCCTGATTTGATCTTTTGTTGGGGCACTGATGCAGTGTGAGCCCCTGACTTGGGGCATGGAGTTTGGCTAGAGTTAAGGTGGCGAAGGAACGCATCTCGCCGGGCCTGGCGCCTTTGGGTCATGCGGTGTACGCGAACTGAGTGGCGGCCATGAGGGAGCAACAGGACGTGGCCGGCCTGTCCTTGGGCCAGGCCCGGCGGCTGGTTGAGGCCATCCGCAAGATAAAGAGCCAGAAGCAGCGACCCTCCCTTGAGCGCATCAGCCATGTCGTGGGCCTCCGGGCTGACCTGGTTGACCGCCAGCTGGAGCAGGCCATCACCAGGGGTTTCATCCTCAAGGTTAGCATTCTTACCTCTGCTATGGTTTGCATTTGAAGTTTTTCACCCACTCGCTATTGTGGTTGGGCTTTCCTGACTTTTGCATAGTTGTAACTGGGGACAACCAAGGTATGAAGGAATATTGACCGGAATATTAACTGGGGCTTTCTAACTCAAAAGAAATGCTTGTGTAAATTTATGATAGGTCTTTCTTTATGAGGTCTCGTGGGATTGGCCAATTTAAGCAAGCGCCTGCTTGTCTGAAAATTTGCCCTGGCTAAAATTTACTAAGAAGAGTTTATGATAATGCGAGTGGAGTGAATTCAGTGATAATATTTGTAATGCCTTCCAGTGATGTTGCCAAGCAGCAGTCGCATAAAAACCAAATACTTTTGGGCAAACTTACAAAGCATCGGCCCTTGTGGAAAGCTTTGTAGGCTTTTTCGCATTAACTATGACACGGTAACCCAGGGCTTTCAGTAGTGCAGTAAGGTCACGCATGCTGGCTTGTGGCATGACCTTTCTCACAGAAAGCCTTTCTCGTTAGTTTTCTTTAGCATGAGTTTGCTGTTTGTGATCTTAGTGTACAGTGGCTTTAAAAATATATGGTTCTGGCCTTTTCTGGTCATCTCCAGCAGCCACATTTGAGTCTTTTGTGAAAGTACAGATATGGGACAAATCTGGTGCTCCTTGTTATTTCTGTGATGTTTTGGCACAGAAACAGAAAAACAGTAATGCAAATGCTTGTGTATGGTGTCCATGCTCTTATGTCTCATGTTTACTTAAATACACGAACTGTAGCTACACAAAAGACCATTTTTTGGTAATTCACACCTCTGTTGCAAGTGCTTGCTTGCCTGTCATTCACATTGGCCATGAGTAAAAATATGCAAATATTACTGAAGTATATTCTGCATATTGAAGGTGAGTGAAAGTTCAAAGTGATTTATATTTGCATTCATTGGTGTTAGTAATGCTGGCATGCTTGCATTACAAAAGCTTTGTTAATTAATCTCTTAACACCTTGTCTTCCTCATAGCCCATGTGAGGAAGGCTAGCCTCTGTCAACACTGTTGCCAAAATTCGAAAGGGAAAGGTTACCTGTGCTTTCCCTGGTGCCATTGATTTTTTTTGTCATTTTCATGACTTAGCATAATGAAACCTTCATTTTTTCAGTTCTTAACTGCTTACGATTGGTTATCTTGTCGTTTGTTACTTCGCTTGTTGTCATAGCCATATGTAACCTCTTCCCAGACCAGTCTGGTGTTACTGTCACACAGGCACGTATGTTGCAGTGGTTGCTAGTTCAGTTACGTGCGTGTGTTGTAGGGGGATTTGTGAAATGGATATGTTTGTGAAATTTTGGAAATCCTGTGGTACTACATTCTGTGTTTTTAGCATCAAGATGTCTGCTCTTCCCTTATTTCTCTTCTAAAAGAATGGAGAAATAAGAAAAATGAGCCAAAGTACAGTATTCTCATTGAGGTGCTTGAGTTGGCTTGTGAGGCATATTTTTTACCATTTATTTAAAGGAGAACCATGTGGCTATTGAATGCTATTGAAAGCTGTTTTCTAATGTGGAATTATATTCACTGGGCATTATTCCTAAGTTCATATGCTGCTTCTTGTTATGCATTGTGAGACTCTTGTGGTTTGAACAGTTACGTACAGGCTGCCCTGGTGTTAATACAGGGGTAGAAAACACAGCAGTAGTCTTTTGGTAAATGATCCAGACAAGAAACAGAGGTTTCAAATCTCAGATATGGCTATTAAGAAAAAAACAATAAGAGCTACTGCTTTCAGTTTTTATGGCTGTATAATGAAAAAAAAAATATTCAAGCTGGGCAGTAGGTCCCCTTGAACAATTCCAAACTCTCTTCCTTAATTACTATTGTTTTTATATGTAATAAGACGATATATTGGGAAGTAGCATATTGGGCTCGTTTAAGTTTTTGTTAACTATAGTGGGCCAGAACAGTAAAAAAATTTTTGCAGGAGGTTTGCCTGTTGGTACTAACTAAAAAAAAAAATGGAAGAGGTAGGTTATAGCATGTTTTCTAAACTTTCTGTTCTCAAAGCAGCATCTGGTGCAAATTTAGAATTCACCAAGCTTAAAGGTTATATTGTGAATGCTTGTTTAAAAAGAGTGGTGTCAACGTGACGCCAGCTTATGAAGTGATGAATCTGAAGTTACTTTATTGCTGTGTGTATGAGTGTCTTTGTTTAGGATAGTTTGATTACTGTAGCAGTCATGGCATATGCTCTTCAGTTTTACCAGGGGACATCTTAGCTTCCAGTGCATGAAGCATTTCATGGATCTTATGAAAGTGCATGTCAGGGAATGTGTTCAGTTTAGTTCCTTAGCTGTATGGCCATGTAAACCTTTTAAAACCATGAATACATCAAAGAAGCAATATTAATAGTGGCATCATTTATCTCTAGAAGGCCAATTAATTTTTTACACTCATGTACAAAATTCCTTAGAAACTGTCAGAAGAGATGGAAACCAATATTAAAACACCAGGATTTATGAAATTAACACCCTAGGGATCATAGGTTTCAAAGATGCACATTACACAAATACTGGTTGGTTGGTTTATGGGGTTTAACGTCCCAAAGTGACTCGGGCAATGAAAGACACCGTAGTGAAGAGCTCCGGAAATTTCGACCACCTGGGGTTCTTAATATCTACTGACATCGCACAGTACATGGGCCTCTAGAATTTCACCTCCATCAAAAATTCGACCGCTGCGGCCAGGATTGAACCCGTGTCTTTCAGGTCAACAGCCGAGCGCCATAACCGCTCAGCTACTGCAGTGGATACAGAGTACTGTTCTTCCATCTTTACTTTGAACACATGCCTTTGGAATGTCTAGAATGGGCCAAGTCTGACCACAATCATTGATTCCATTCTGGATTTTCTGCCCAAAAATAACCCTTGAAAATTTAATTAAAAGCACACCTTTTAAGCCACTGATGCTGGCTACTCGGTTTTCATTTTTGGTGTGACGGGCCTGAATTTTGAAATGCTTACTTTATCTGTTCCCCTGTCGCAGGTGAAGAGGGCCCTTCATGATTATTTGTCTGAAGCTATTGAAGGGTGGCAGCTAATTTTAAAAGTGTACATCATTGCTTCAGTAAGTAGAGGCATGGTGAGGGAGGAACCAGTTCAGTGTTTTGAGAACATGTGTCTACAAGGAACTAATCTGCTGAAGTGCCGAAATGAAATAAGAAGTACAATTTAAATTTATTTTGAGGATTTGCAATTTAGTGTGCTTGGTCTACACTTTGCACACAGCTTAGCTCAGTGGCTTTGGCATTAGCCACTGAGCCTGAGGATGCTGGATTGAATCCCAGCTGTGGTGGCCACATTTTGAAGCAGATGGAATACAAACACACCCATGTGTTGTGCGATGCCACTGCAAGCTTTTTTAAAAATTCCCAAGGGGTTTAAATCAATCCAGAGCCCTCTTTTACGTCGTTCCTCATAGCCCATGTGTCCTTCCAGGGCATTGAACCCTACATTACATAAGTCTTCTGCACTTTCAGGAGGTGTGCATGTATGTGCATATAGTTTCGTAACTGGAATTGCAACAAGTGTGTACAGCTACAATGCTTGAATACAAATATATGCCACCGACCAAACAGGCCTTTCAGTACCTGATATGTGCAAGATTAGCATTGGCAAATAGGTGCTTCATGACAAAACTGAAGGTGGTGGGCTGCTCTGTGAGAGGCACTCTATAAGCACATAGCTGGGCTTTCAGGATATAATTCACTTGAAGTTCACCCTGTGTTGATACATGGCCTAGCTATCCATTGTGCAATAAACACAATGCCAAGGCGACCAAACACGTTTTTGAATGCCCTTGGCTGCATCCCGGCCTCCTTTTTGTCCCACAAGCTGGCTCCTGATTGTGTTATCAATTCTCTGAGCAGCAATAGCTCTGGTGTGCTCACTGTAGCGTTAGGTTTCTGACCTGTGAATATGCACGAGCATTGGGCTGCTGAGCTGAAAGGTGCAGGTTCGATCCCAGCCATGGCGGTTGTATTTCGATGGAGGCGAAATGCTAGAGGCCTGTGTACTGTGCAATATCGGTGCACATTAAAGGACCCTACGTGGTTGAAATTATCCGAAGCGCTTCACTACAGTGTCCCTCATAGCCTGAGTGGCTTTGGGACGTTAAACCCCATAAGCCAAACCTAACCTGTTGACACCACAAAATGGAGAGACGAACTCTAGTGGCATGCATACCTTTGGGCAATCACCGTGCAGTAGAAAGTTTTAGAGTGCAACTCTTATGTGCCTGTTCCTTCATTCCTTGTCGTAATTATCGGCCTAGTCATCGACACTGGCGTAACACGTCACCTGACAGATCATAGGTGACCCTTTCACCTGACTGGTGCTGTCTTGAGACCACAAGGTCTCAAAACACGAGGTGCATGAAGTGCTGTTTTGAGACCAGAAATTTTAGAAAACATGCTATAACCTACCTCTTCCATTTTTTTTAAAGTTAGTACTAACAGGCAAACTTCCTGCAACAAAGTTTTTTACTTTTTTGGGCCACTATAGTTGATAAAAACTTAAAAGAGCCAAATATGCTATTTTTCAGTATATCTTGTTGTTATATATAAAAGCAATAGTAATTAAGGAAGAGAGTATGGAAATGTTCAAGGGGAACTACTGTTCTGCTTTAATAGTTTTTTTTTTTTCATTATACAGCCCTAAAAACTGAGGCAGTAGCCCTTATTGTTTTTTTTATTATTAGCCATACCTGAGATTTGAAACCTCTGTTTCTTGTCTGGATCATTTACCAAAAGACCGTTGCTGTGTTTTCTAACGCCTGTATTAACATCTGGGCAGCCTGTATGAAACTGTTTAAACCACAAGAGTCTCGCAATGTATAACAAGAAGCAGCACATGTACTTACGAATAATGCCTAGTGAATATAATTCCACATTAGAAAACAGCTCTCCATAGCATTCAATAGCCACACGGTCCTCCTTTAAATAAATGGTAAAAGCTATGCCTCACAAGCCAACACTATAACCTCAATCAGAATATAGTACTTTTGACTCATTTTTCTTATTTCTCCTTTCTTTTAAAGATGAAGTAAGGGAGGAGCAGAGATCTTGATGCTAAAAACAAAGAATGTAGTATCACAGGATTTAACATACATATCCATTTCATAAATCCCCCAACAGCACACACACACATATAACTGAACTAGCAACCACCAACACATGCATGCCTGTCAGCAGTTGGACAAAGTGGATGAAGCAGCAAATCAGCAGTTGGAGTAAGTGGATGAAGAAAATCAGCAGAAATGTGGTGTGGCCACAGATGCCTGGCTCCTCCTATGTAAGAGAGGAGTGGCAGCCCCTCTCCCCCCCCCCCTTCACGCATGTGCACACACGCACACACACGCACAGTGAGTCTGCCACTTCGGTGGTTATGGTGCCCGGCTGCTGACCTGAAAGACGCGGGTTCGATCCCGGCCGCGGCGGTCGAATTTCGATGTAGGCGAAATTCTAGAGGCCCGTGTAATGTGCGATGTCAGTGCACGTTAAAAAACCCCAGGTGGTCGAAATTTCCAGAGCCCTTCACTACGGCGTCCCTCATAGCCTGAGTCGCTTTGGGACGTTAAACTCCCATAAACCAAACACAGTGGGTCTATTGAAAGCAGCATTGAGATGCTAGGATGCACAGCCTCTTTGGTGTCACATTGTAGGTGCACAAACCCTCGGGAATGCCTCACATTGTTTCGCCTGAATATTAAACTGTTATCCAGCCAGGGGGCAGTAACAGAGCCTATTACAATGAAGATGCAACTGCTCTAAATGCTGAGGATTTTCATGTTCTGTTTGGCTTTTCATCTCTGTTATCGTTTTGGCTCTCCCACGTTTTACTGTCACACATCTATTTGTTGAGAGCAGTGGAGGCCAATATATCACCAAATGACGCAGTTACTGCTGTGTTGCCGGGGTGATTAATAGGGTAAGGAAATTAGCTATTTCCTTTCTGATATCTTTGGCTCTGTGTCGTCTCTGTGAAAAATATGCTGGAAGAGCTCGTAAAAAATGCTTGCAGAAGTGAACTCAACTGCTGCCTTGCTAATGAAAAAGAGGCAGCATCTCATTTGGAAGGCATTGAGGAATCACACGATTGCAGCTGAACCATCAGATTTATCACTGATCTGTTGGCAGTGCTATCAGATGCAATTTTTTTTGCTGCTAACAGTAGTTCCTGAATTTTTTTTCCTGTGCAGTTACTACTGGAGTTGTGTTTTGTAGTGTGCATTCTAGTTTCATTTCATGTCCTGCAAATGACATTTCCAGCTGGGGGTTATCATTGGTTCCCCATGCCAAATTCTTTCAGACGTCACGCAGCTACCACGGCCATAGCCACCCTGCACGCATCGGCAGCCGGAAAAGATAGGGGAAAGGTCTAATGGGTGGTGCCGGCGGAGGAGCGCCGCTGTTTTGGCGTGGGAAAATTGACGAGAGGAAGGGGATAGGCGCGAAGATGTGGAAGGTCTTATTTTGACTGCATATAACTTGTCTTCCACAAAATGCATTGAAAAAAATTTTTGCTGGAGGTTGCTTGTGAAGCAGCGTCCTTTAACATTTCAGACATATCGCATCTTTATTGAGAGCCCCTTTCTGAGGCCCTTTAAGGGTACTAATGAGCTTTCTCTGATTTGTTATGCATTGAGTTATACAACGGGGTTGGACTTTTCAGTTTAAACAAAAGAAAACGATAAAATTACGCCGAATTCACTTTCTGAAATTCGGTTTTAACTGAAAAAGATCAGTTTATTTGGCTTGCAAGGTATAGATAGCAAAATTCTAAATGCAAGTTACACACACTTAAAGCTGAAAATTAAGTATAGAGAAGCCAGGGGCATGGTGAGACAATGGTATTGTAGGATAAGCAGTGCAGTTGGGTGATTTTAGGTATTGCTTCGCTAGCTTACATACCTCTGCAGACCGGGAAGCATCACCTCCTTTCTGTCTTCTAGCTAAGCACTGTTTCTTCACTATTATAACCTGCTTAGAGCAGTTAGTTGGTTAATTAAGTTAATCAAATGCATGTGGGACATTGACTCGAAACCGCAAATGGGCGTCATGAAAAAGTATGTTTTGGCTACCACGACGATTAAGCGGCAGTTCCATCGCTACAGTCAAAACGCAGACCACGTGATGCCCTGCCCTCGCGCTGTGCGCAGCATGACAACCTGACAATAACATGTCAGCGTAGTTCTTGGAAGGAAGGTTCCACTTCTGTTTTGTCTTCATTTAACTTGAGTTACTCTTTTAATGAGGGTAACAATTTTTTTCTACAAGCACAGCTCCAAGTTATAACGAAATTGGAAAAAGTCCGAGATTTCTCGTTACAGCCAGGTTTTTGTTGCATGCAGTTTTCACGAGCCAAATTTCAAGTAACTCGGTACTAGCTAACAGATAGATGGCGTAGCCAGTTCGTTATATCAAGGTCAACCGCTGCAACACCTTCATTACATGGAGGTCTCAAATACATGCGCTTCAATGGGGTAGTGTTGGGGAATTTAGAAACTTTGTAATATCGAGGAATTCACTATATCAAGGTTTATTACATCCAGGTTTAACTGTACTACCATTTGCGTTTTAATTACTGGTAAATAAATTGTTCAAGATGACAAAAATGCCGAGATAGACTTTAAATGACCTTAGACCACCCAGAATTGCTACATTAAATCACCGGTAAAAGTCTGTTTCATTCCTTGAAAATAATATTTGGAAATAAAATGAAAGTAGCATCTTGAAATAAAAACAGAAAAAAGACCACCAAATTTTCTAAAATAACTGGAAAGTCCAACCTCTAGTTATATAGTTCAAAAAATCAACTTTGAGTTTCAAATTAATATGTAGCGCTACAAAGCGGTGCATTTTGGCGCGAGACTGAAGAGCGGGGTGTGCAGCTTTTCTTAGCATGGAAAACTCCTGGATATCCGGACTGTCTTGCAAACCACTTCAGTTTTGTCATTCTTTTTGTCGCAAAAATTTATTTGATACTAGTAGTAGGAGTGAACTACAAAATGATATCAAATAGTCCGGTTTTAGTTTGGCGAATATCTAAGTGAAGATTTTCTTTTTTAGCTGGAAACGTTATTGAGATGCAGCTCTATATTTTTATGCCTAACCTTTTGTTACTTTAATACGAAACATTTTTGTGCACAAGATACATGCCAATGTTAGGCAATGTTTTTTTTCATGATATTTGCATTTCTTTCTCAGTTTTGTTGTCATCACCAGATTTCTCCATTTGACAGTTTTTCTTGTGGACTGCAGTTGCGTATTTACTTTTCAAACATCTTATCACTCAGGAGAGTATAGATGTCATTAGGTGTGCTTGTGTTACAAAGCACGGGCACATGTCATAAGTTTAAATATTTGGAGAAAAAATTGCTTTTGTAACGCCTCCGAAAAAGCAAACATTTTTTGTAGCTCAAGGTATTTGTCAACCAAAACATTGAGACTTTCAGGTTCTTTGTGCAGCAAAACAAGCAACATTTTGTATATTTCAGAATTTGGAGAATATTTTTGTAGCGATAGCTACATTACGGTAGCATTTCGAGCCTTCGGCATGGCGGTGTGCTGACGAAACCGAGCTGCTACAGCTGTGTGCATGCGCCGTGTCAAGTGGGACGAAGATGAAGAAGGAACGCCCAGCGAAACGGAGCGGCGGAAGACTGACTTTGCAATTCATATGAGCAAGTTCCAATCGGCCAGCTGTAGCTATCGCATCACTCCACGTTTAACCAGAGCTAAACCACCGCCAATTTTTTCTTTAGTATTAAAGGCCTAATGTTAGACTAATAAAATTTTAGATTACTGCCTAATATTTATACTTGAAATGCATGCTGTAAAATAATAAATTTATTTAGCCTGATTTTGATATGCTGCATGGTAATGTAACTAATAATGTTTTAGTCAAAAATGATAGAGAACCTAAAAAAAATACGATTTTTCCCATTGTCCAGAAATAGTTTAGTAGTTTTACCATTTTTGTTTATTTTATATCTGGAAGCATGCCTTATTTGCATATTTGTTTTTTTCTTCATTATGACATAATTCAAACGGTGTAACAGCTGCTCGAGAGCACCAGTTGTGACTGTGCTAAGCACGTCTTGTTGAAAACATTTAGCTTGTGTTGCTGCTTTATTATTGTTTCATCTCATTGAGGACAGTGGTGAGAATTGTGGCAGTTTTGTGGTGTTTCCTTAAGTATTGTGCCTTCAAACTCCACTGAAGCAGAGATGTTGGTCCTATCCTGTTGGCAAAGCAGTGATGGGCTTTTCGCATTTTATTGCTGCCCGGCAGGTAATGAACAAAGGCCAATGCTCGTACAAGGATGCTGAGACGCTGAAGCTTGCAGTCAAGAAAAAATGTGCTGCTACCTCTCTTGTGTCATCGACGGCGGCCGGTGGCGGACGGGCTCGTGCTGCAGCTGTGGCAGCTGCTGCCGCCATTGGCGCAGGCATCCATCGGCGCAAAGACCTTATGCACTCTGCAGTGGAGGCTGTGCGTGCCTTGGGGGAGAAAGGTGGCTCAACCTTCCCGGCTATTGTCAAGTTTGTGCGGCAGGCACTGCGGATGGACCCTGGCATACGTTTGCGATTGGCCATCAAACGTGCGGTCTCGGCTGGCCACTTGTTGCGTGTGGGTCGTCTCTACCAGCTGCCGTGCGATGAAAGCAGGTCTGAAAGCGACTCTGATGACGAAGTTGGCACCAGTGACCGCCTGGGGGCAGGCAAGAATGGTGACTTGGCAGGAAGGACGGGCCACAAGGTGGGTTGTCAAGGCTATTAATCTCCAGTCCCTTGGTTTTGTTATGGCTGGTGGTAGAACATTTTGACATCACCAGTCTGCTGTTCCTGCCTAGGGCTGTGTCGTAAACATTAAATGAACCTTACCTTCATGAATGACCCTGTTTGCTAAACTTTAAAATCACTGCAACCAGCATTGATAGTCAAAAAGAGCTGTGGCATATTTGAAGGGAATCGCAAAACTCTTGAACACCTGACTGATTCTACGTATGAAAATTGCTGATGTGTGAAGTGTAATGGAAACAAACGTATGTTATATTATTTTATGTGGCCTTCTATTGGATTTTTTTCTGATTATGCTATCTTTGTTGTGAGGTGTGTCATCATATCATCATATTGCACACATAACAGTATGCTTGGAGTTCAGAGCTTCAGTATTTTTGCTCACATTACTATTACTACTACTAGCAGCTCTTTAAATAACCTAGACATTGTGTGGTATTTTACAAAATGGTTTTTAAATCATTTTAAAGCCTGCCACTGGTGCTGGGCCGTAGAGTCAAAGCTGCGGGTGGTTTCTTTTGCTCGAACCACGCTTGAGAGCAGCACGATCGTGGCGTGCAAATGCGTTAGTCACGTGGTTTATTTTGTATTTCGCGGGCTTTCTTTGGAGCTGGAAAAAAAAGAGGGTTTCCTTATTGTAAATGATGGAATGGGGGTTTCTGAAGGTGCTCGACAACTCTTCAAATGCAAATTGTTGTCTAAAGTCAGTATTTGTTAATTTAGATTAAACTTCGTTGAACTATTAGTTAATTGCAAAACAAAAAATTGCCTGTGGTGCGCAAGATGGCTGTCACCAATATGTAACTGTTTTCGCTCGTCTGTTTCTAATAGTTTATTTTTTAACCCTTGATTCAAGTTAGGTGGGACACCTGGTATTGGATATAACAGTGGACAACCGCGGCAGTGACCAGTTTACCATGTGTTCTATGGTAAAATAAGCCGTTTATTACAGTGGTGTCAT
Organism: Amblyomma americanum; assembly: GCF_052857255.1. Classification (NCBI taxonomy): domain Eukaryota; kingdom Metazoa; phylum Arthropoda; class Arachnida; order Ixodida; family Ixodidae; genus Amblyomma; species Amblyomma americanum. The sequence goes on from NC_135497.1 coordinate 235,518,226, forward strand.
AGGACATTACCGGTTATAACAATTAAATGTAGTCACTGACAGCCAACTTTGCATGGAACAAGACCACTGAAGCACTACGACCACACCAGCCAAACCACGCTTACAAAGTAAAAGTGCGTGTGGAGCCAGCCGGCAGATTGTGCTGGTGCAATGAAAGCGAAAAGAGCTCATGACCGCGCACTGGGAGGCACGTGCCCTGTCGGGATGCTTGCATGCCACGGTGATGCAGAGGAGAAAAGACACTTTCCTTTGCGCCAAGGCAGAGGAGGGGCCTATTTCCATGGAGCAGTCCATTACTAACTTTTCTGAGGGCGCGCCGTTTGTAAAAAATTGCTCCGGCAGAAGTTCTTTTTCTTTCTTTTACACGCGGGGGCTTGCAGTGAGAGCACATGTGCTACCCTGCCCTCTCCTACCATGCCTCCCGCTGTTCTTAGGGCAGGTGAGCTGTTGCATCGCTGCATTGACCATGTGTGCCGTACATACTCTGAATCAGTCACTGAGGTGCACACGTCTTGCGTGTGTGGTTTTCCTCTTCCTCCTGTCCTTTGTCACAGTTCCCTCAGTCCTGCAAGCTTCTAGGATTTCCTATAAAGAATTGCTTCCGGAAAGCGGGCTTCGCTCAGGATGCCAGTGACGCAGAGGCTCGCGAAGCTCCTGCCGAATTAGAGGTGACAGGGCTTTGGTCATCGGTAAACGATGGTGATCACGGCATGTTGAGAGTTAAACGATTCTTGCACACGGTTGTTACAAATTAAGACTTCACTGACGAGATGATCATTGCAGCTGTCACTGGCACGGACAACGACGAACAGGAACCTATAAAATTTGTGTTATATCAAGAGGCCTTACGAGGAGTGGAGTTCCTCCGGGGCTTCATTTTTGCTAAAGATCTCCCAACTCATCTATGTGCAGCATTTAGGCATCCTACAGAGAGATGTGGACAAGATTGTTAGAAAGCAGTCAGTGTATAAAGCCACTTTTCTGTCATTAAAGGAGTATAGACACTTAATTTTTATGGCATGTTTTCTTTTCTACAATGATGCGGGAGACACTACTATGCATGAATCACCATGTGGTATTCACCTACGACAGCTATTACTTTATAAGCGAAGTTTTCTGTCACACTGTTTCGGTTTCGGTTTCTGCAGCCGAACAATGATGTGACATCACAGTGTGGTTAAATGTCACGTGAGCAATGAAAAAGTGTCCAAAAGAATCGCTGCTTCATCGTTTTAATTCACTAGTATGCTGAAGCTGGCCTTCTTCAAGAGCTGCAATGACAATGAATGTAGAAGCAGGGATTATTTTGTGGTTTTTCATGCCTCACGTAACCTGTAATCACACTTTGACATCAGAGTCATAGTTCGGCTGTTGTAACTCAAACCGAAACAGCACGAGAAAGAAATTCGATTATAACTTATTTAGCGCTCGTAGGAAAATACTACGTGGTAATCCATGTATAATAATGGCTTATGCATCATTGCAAACAAGAAAACGTGCACCCAAAAGTTAGGTGTCTATACTCCTTTAAATGCCTGAAGTTTGCTTATTTTCTTTTTCTTTTGCGTAACCAGGTTATAACAGTATTTCCTTGGCACTTCAATATTTTTGTAAATGGGTTTGATTGTATTTTCTCTGTCTGCTCAGCCTTTCTTTTTTATTTTTATTTGTAGCAATTTTTTTTTCTCTTGCAGAGGAGATCTGCTCTCCAGGGGAGATGCTCGGTTTGTCATGGAATGCCAAGGAACAACAAAAGTGGGGTGGCTGAGGAACTCCTCTCTTGTCACTCATGCACGTTTTCAGGTGAGCTGTTAATGCATGCTACATCATATGATGATAAGAAATGAAAGCCATTTAAGGGGGGACACGGTGCAAAAAACCGCAATTTTGGGCCAAAAAGTCCATTTTTGGATTATCCTCGTTTTCGATTCCCGGACTAATAAAGAAGCTCTCGGCAAAATTTTATTCACGGTCGTGGTCTAGAAACGCAGAAATTCTCGTTTATTGAAAAGTCGGCGGCGCCCGTGTGTCGTTCCGGGTCGAGGAAAATGGCCCGCAATCACCATTTTCAAAGTGCGTGCGCGGAGCGTCTATTAGGCCTAGCGAGCGGCGAGTACCCTTGGGAGAAGCGTTGTTTCTTCCTCTTTCCAGTGAGCGCGCGCTCCTGTCGAGAGTAGAGCAAAACGTCAGCAAAGTTAAAAAAAGCAAACGCAAAAATCTGAAAAAAGCAAGCCCTGATTGGCTAGCAAACCGGAACTTGAGCTGTGATTGCCGCAAACGCAGCATGTGACGCTTTAAATGTCGTTTCGCGCTATGCGAGGCCTTTGTCAGACCACGCTTGATTGCATCCCACGCTGAATCTAGTCTGTCTGCTCCTCTGGTTTTTTCAAACATATATTTTTGTTGGAAGAATGCCAGCTATGAAGTTCGCGTCGTGGAATAGCTTCGGTAAATGAAGCCGCTTCACGAAAGCGAGAGGCCGAGCCAGCAAAGGCCGACCGAGAGCGCTGGAACGACCGATATCGCCTATCTCCGTTCAATCGCCAGGGACCGAAGCATCTTAGTTAAGCCCCGATGACGAGGATGTGCTGACTGCATTTGAAAGGAAGGCCGCACTCCTTCAAGAATACGACGACCACGACGGCTCAACTGAACATGCGACGCCCGACGTCAGCGGCGGGCCCCAAGTGCTGACTGGCTACCGTTTTGTCGATGTAGCAGCGGTAAGAACAATGATCGGCACCCTGTTGTGTCCCATGTGCAGCGAGCAGTCGCTTGATTTAACAGAAAGTGGTGCAGGCGCGAACCTTCAGTTTGTTGTTTTGTGCAGTGGGTGTGGAAACATCGTCAGAATCCCGCATTCTCCCATCGTGGGATCGAGCCGTCAGCCGGAGCTGCCCGTGCGTCTCGCACTGGCTGCCCAGAACTGCAGAAATTACTTCATGAAGTTGAAGAATTTGTTCACGAGCATGAATAGTCCTCCACCAATGCATCTGAAGACCTACCAGCTGCTAGGAGAACAGATACACAGCGCCGCGATGGACACTGCACGCGACGCCATGCACGATGCCGCGCAGGCCGTTAGGGAAAAAAAGGCAGCCCAAGACGATGAGTTGCTCGATGTTTGTTTCAGCTACGACGGAACCTGGCACAAACGAGGCTACACTTCCCACTTTGGGCTTAGTGCTGCGATTGGAGTGGACTCTGGCCTCGTGCTCGACTTTTCTGTCCAGAGTAACTACTGCCATGTGTGCAGCTTGGGACCCAAGCCTGGTGATGCGAGTCATGAAGGATGGGCCAAGGCACACAAGGAACTCTGTCAGAAAAACTTTTCTGGCTCCTCAAATGCCATGGAGGTGGAGGCTGCCGGCATTGTATTCAGCAGGTCCAAAGTGCTGCACAACATGCAATATACAACAGGGCTAAGTGGTGGAGACAGTAAGGCTTTTTTACATGTGTTTAAGCTTGGTCTCTATGATAAGAAATAATCAAAGAAGACTGTGTAAATCATGTCGCCAAACGTATGTTTGCTGGAATTAAAAAGCTCAAGAAGGAGAAGAGGGGCCTGGGAGGCAAAGGAAAACTCACAAAGGTCATCTCCAAGAAACTGACGGCATACTATGCATCTGCATTGAAAGAAAATGCTCTCAACGTGAAGAAGATGCAGAAAGGGGTTATGGCCACCCTTTTTCATTCTTACTCTACTGATGATAAGCCACTACATTTTGCCTGTCCACATGGCGAGGACTCCTGGTGCCATTACAGAAGGCACCAGGCCTTGCTTGCCGCGGGCAAGCCGTCAGTGGCTCACGCGCACCGCCCAGCATTCAGCAGGGACATCGCTAAGGAGCTTGTGCCCCTGTATAGCAGGCTGGCCAAAGCAGACCTACTTGTGCGCTGCTCGTGCATGCAGACTCTGAATGCCAACGAGTCGTTCAACTCGTTGGTGTGGAAGCGGTGTCCAAAGACAGAGTTTGCATCTCTCAGAACTATCGAGACAGCTGCAGCACTAGCTGTTCTAAACTTCAATGAAGGACCGATGGGACTGAAAAGAGTCTTAGACAAGTTGGACATCACCTGTGGCAAGCACACTACCAAGGTCATCGAGGAGAACTCCAAATTGTGCCTGTTGCGGGCACGAGCAAGAGCACTTCAGAGCTCTAAGGTGGCCAGAAAAAAGCGCAAACTTGAAGCCACTGCTGCTGAGCAGCATAGAGCTAAAGAAGAGAGACCTACATATGCTGCTGGAGGGTTTTCTTGAACATTAGAGGTTTGGAAATACAGTGGGGTGATTTTCAATCTTTGAATCCATTTTTCTCATTTCCTGTTTTTTTCAGTAAACTGCCAGCTTAGGAAAACTATCGTTCCAGTATTACTTGATAATATTAATATTGTAGCAGACTTTCTGCATTGAAGTTTTTTGAGGAACACAACTGTGTGCTCAATTTGCCTATTTTTTCATTTTTTTTATGTCAAAAAACCTAGTTTGAAAGAAGTGGCGGAGATGAAAAATAAATGCCATTTTTTATGAGGCAGCATTCTTTTGAAATATAGCAAAATTAAGCAAAATAATTTCACAGTTGTGTGCTGTGGTCATTCCTAAAGCTGCGTAACGGAAAAAATTTGTAAGATTACACTTATTTTCCAAACGATAGTTTTCCTAAGCAAGCATAGTCATCCTTGTCATAGAGGTTGCATAACTTGCTTCATACTTATTCCAGAGTAATGAAATTTGGCACAGATGGTCCCAGCAGTAATATAAACCAGCCCTGCAAGTTTCAGTTAAATCGAGCAAGCGGTTCAAAATTTCACTCATTAGGGTAGTGTCCCCCCTTAACGATGTGATAATGCCTGAAACACTACAGTATAATTTATCCCAACAGTCATAATTTGGAGCTTACTGTGAACAGAAGTGAGTGGGTCTATCACTTGTTTTGCAAGAAGAGTTAACATTAATCATGCTTGAAACACGCAGGCTTAAAATCCGCTAAATGCATCACAGTTTTTCGTGGACAACTAACGCCATCTAGTGTTGAAAATTGCAAGCTATGCAATTGCCGGCCATAACTTGTTGGTGGGAGCACCATAACAGGCTGGACGAATGTGGCTCTTCATTCGCGATATTGGTACAATCTCCCACAACGAGTACAGCTGGGGATTCTGTACTTTGGGTTCTATGCTTCTGACACTGGTCACACCCATTGACGTGAAGAAGTCTTGATGCATTTTCTCTTTGATGTGGAATTGTGTGACCATATGTTAATGAAATTTGATGTCATGGACAGCTGTTTTGCATTTTGTTTACTAGACAGTTGATGTCAGTTGACAATTGATGCCACCAAATGCTCATCCGATGCTTTTGCAAACCTGGGTGTACAGAATTGTTGCTCGTTACTTCAAGTACAAACCTTGTGTGGTGCCAAAATGTTTATTTTACTTAATGTGTCTTATGCAGTTGGAACTGGTAGTGACAACAGCAGCTCAGTATGGTTAAGCACAGTGCCAGACATGTACACATGAGCTTATTATTTTGAGGAAAACTGCTACACATTTAGAGCAAGCTAGAGTATTCTTAAATTTGCACTTAATTTTATTTGGCTAACAAACCCCTAGGGATATTTAGAAGTTTCAGTTACATAGTTGTAGAGCAGCAAGAGAAAACCAGAAAGGGTATAGTTTTTCTAGCTGTAGCCTTATTGCGTAATTGTCTTTTGTACGCTAAGAAACCATCCAGATCTGGAATGACTGCGGCAGGGGGGTGTGTTTTGTGCGTTGTGCACCTGGCAGCACCTGACAGTATGAAATGAAGTATGTGCTTGTGTATGCTAGGTAGATGCTAACAACACAGTTGAATCTCATAACAAGCATTAATACAGCGAATTACTGGGTAAAACAGACTTAATGCAAGATTTGGCTGGACCATGTTTCATTTCAGTGAGCATGCAGTTGCTATAATAAAATGTAAAATGGAAGATTTGATGTAATATTGATTATGGCATAACAGCTTTTTGCTTTCGCTTGATCCGAATTAAACGAGCAAAAAAAGACCTTTAGGAAATGCAGTCTTCTAATCTTCTGATTGTTTGAATTGCCCAAACCAATTATTTGTTTGAATCACTTACTGTTGTTGCATGCTGGTGTCATCTACAGGCACTAAAAGAAACTGGCTCCACCAGGCTGACTGTCATGTGATTGCAACGTTGTTACACTCCAGTGTACTAAGGGGCTCCAAGTGGAAATTTCATTTGAATGAAGAGAGCTTCATACATTTATAACAAGCCTCACATTGAAGAATACAGTTGAATCCCGGCACAACGAATCCCGCTTCAGCGAAATTTTCGCCACAACGAAGTATTCTTCATTCCCCGTGAAAACCCCATAGGAGTTTAAGGGGGACATGGCTCTTAAAGCTATTTTTTTATTTTCTTGCCAAATTTGATTAAACTTGCCAGTCTAATTCAGTTTCTTGCACTGATTTCAAATATATAATTTGTTTCTCAATAGGTCAATTACTTATGAAGATATATGAAATTAAGGGTTCATAATTTGCAGAAACAATGAAAATATAACCGCACTACAGAAATTGATAATAACATATGGCTAGGTACTAGAAAGTATAGGGAATACAATGTTAGCAGTACTTTTTTGATGTAACAAATATTACCGATGCTAGAGCAATCCTAAGTTCACTGTTCAAAACGTGGGTACCCTATTGTCTGAGAGAGCAGAACTGCTAAATTTTAGAACCCAAATTCCAAAATCTGCTCCTAACATTGTGTGCTCTGCACTCTTAGCTATATTCCACAACAAAAATTATGGTTCTACCTGCCTTGAAGGCCGAGATATCACTTCCGCAAATGAGCAAGAAGTCAAAAATGTGCGTTTTGAGAAAACGAGAAAAATAGAAGTAAACCACTTTTAATCAAAAATGCAGAAAAAATAGTTTCGATCCCGGCCGCGGCGGTTGAATTTCGATGGAGGCGAAATTCTAGAGGCCCGTGTACTGTGCGATGTTAGTGCACGTTAAAGAACCCCAGGTGGTCGAAATTTCTGGAGCCCTTCACTACGGCGTCTCTCATAGCCTGAGTCGCTTTGAGACGTTAAACCCCCATAAACCAGAAAAAATAGTGCCATATATTGCATCCTATGTAGCTAAAAGCCACCAGGAATGTAGTCAGTCTGACTACAGCCACCCAAATGACGCTTTTTGAAAGTATGCTGCATGTCCAAAGTGGTTTTGCGCTTCTTTGCAGATGCCACTGCTCGGCGGTGGTCTTCCTCCGCCATTCGCTTCGTGCTCAGTGCTCCAGGGTTGAGGTGCAGCTCTTTCAGTATTGCTGCGGTTGTCCTCTCAAAGCCAGCATTGAATTTCATCACAGCCTCAGCCACTGCAGCTTGTACAGTGAACAGGGAGGCATGCTTTTCCTTCGGAGCCAATGCCCATATCAAGGAGTGAAGGGACTCATTGCTGTTCTGAGTACTGCTCCTTTGGCTTCGCTCAAGAAGTCTCTCGTCGGAAAGGCGTTCATAAATGGGCAACAGGGCCTCACAAATGTATGGAGGCAGGCTGTAGCGGTGCTTAGGAGCTGTCTTGCCCTTAGCGCTTGCTGCATTTTGGTGCCACCATGAGCTCGGTCCTGGTGGGCAGTGGCTGTGGTCTGACACCAGGTCATTTGAAATTGTGTGATAAGTGGCCATCACTGCTTTCTTCATTCCTGGCACGTCACCCTTGTGAGTCTTCAGGGCCCAGCCATGGTACCGCGTCAGCTTTGCAACTAGGTCAGCGGTCAGTTTGCCTTTACTGCCAAGGATCTCTAATCCATGTCCTTTATGTTTTGTGATGAGGTTTCGCAAGCTTGTGCCCAGCCGTTTCTGTATGTGGTTGGTACAGTCTTCTTTTTCTACCGAAATATACCCATACACTTTGGCTTCCTGCAGCGCAAGGAAAGCACGGCTGTCACCGTCTGAGAGTAGGGTGGTGTACCTCAGGTTATGTCGTTGTAGTGACCTCTGGAAAAGGATGAGGGCGGCTTCAACTTGCATTTCACCGGCCTTCTTAGTGGTGTTTTTCTGGCAGGCGTGGCTCTCCTTCCAAGCCTTGTAAGTCGGATCATCTTCCTTTTGCCCATGCTCACAACCAGCACAGAAGTTGCTGAGCACAACAAAATCGAGAACTAGCCCCGTGAAGAGCTCGATGACCGTGCCGACGCCAATGTGCGACGAGTGGCCGCGCGTCATCCAGGAACCATCGCATGACACGGCAGTGTTTCCGGGATTCCCAAGCTTCAAGTCGTCGTACAGCTCCCGAAATGATTGCGCGCACTGCGTCGTCTGCTTCTCGGCAGCAAGAGCCGCCGCGGGCGCCAACTTCGTCTTCACACACCTCTGCCATGTTTTGGTGTGAAGGTCGCGGTGTGAAATGTTCATCGCGGCAAAAACGTCGTTTAGCGCCGTTTGCCAATTCCTAGTGGCTTGCATTGCGCGCGCAGCAAGAATGTTCACAACGAAAGGGTTGGCCTTCTGGTTGCCGTTAACGCGGGGGGAACTCCACGCCGACGCAACATCACCGCAGCAAGCACACCTGATAGCAATCTTTATGGCGAGGCCATATTCACGTTCGCCTCTGCCTGCAGTGACGCTACCGCCGCACGCTTTGCACTTTACGCACATCATCGCGTTCACGGAGTTCAAGCTGACGATAACGAAGCCCGGCTCGATGTCAACTGGCGCGACCGCATCGTCGTCAGCGCGAGTGAAAAAATCCAGCTTTCGCGTTGTTGGGGGCGTTGAAGCAAGAACTTGAAGTCTTTCTTGTGTTTCAAATTCTCTCTGCACCAAATCCGCACGCTGCAACATTGCAGTGTCATGCCGAATGCGGCCGCTGTTCGCAACACTTGAACTCGCCGACGAGCTGGCTAGGCCTACTTCAGCACTGTCCGCGTCTTCGGCATCGCTTGCCGGTGGCGGCGGACTGTTCTCGATGCCCTCTAAAGGAATGGCACGCTTCTGGAATGAGATCGCTTCTTTCTTCTGCCAAACTTGTGCTTCGTGGTGAACTTTCCCGTTGGATCGGATATCGTTGCACACTTATCACAAAGAACGAAGAGACGCGTCGTGTTGCCTGCGGAGTAGAGCAGCCGACGGGAGCCTCGCGCAGCCAATCACAGCGTGCTTTTTTGGTCACGTGCGCTAGCTCGACGAATACGGCCGCGTGTTGGGACTTTTCTTTGTGTGCGGATTTCGACGTCACCAGCGAACTGTCAGAGCCGTTTGCGGCGGGAAATTGAAGGAAAAAAGCTGCTCTTTCCAACGAGACCAAGATGGCTGCGATCGCGCGCGTGGAAAAAGAGCTATGCACCGCGACAAAGAGCATTGTTTTTGCGTAGAATTCAGCTTGCAGGGATGTTATAAATTGATCGTGTGCTCAAAATACTGAACCACGGGACTGGAAACCTGGTGAATTTAGGGATTATTAGCTGTAGATTTCGAAAAGTAAGTTTCAAAAAATCGATTATTTCGCGATTTTTTCGTCTCAAAGAGCTTTGTCCCTCCTTAATGTATTAAAATTCCCTCGAAAATGAATTTCTTTGTGAGCATGCATTCACTTCTACGAATTTTCCGCGAGCCTTCACCGGTCAGTGGCCCGCCTTTCTTCAAAAGTTGGGTGCTGTACGAGATTATTCCCTGCTAAAGCAGTGGCTCGGAGCAGCTAAATAATGCACGGAATGTATGTTTATTACATATTCATGTATTCTTTATTAAAAAATTTGGTTGGGAGTCATTCATAATATGGAAGCAGCGAGGGGACTTGTTGGCGTCGTGCGAAGGCTGCCGGCCGTACGAGGGCTAAAGACCAATCCAAATCCAGTTGGCAGTCTCCCCACCCCGCCTTCTGCGCAGCCCTTGCCGCCATTTTCTCGTGTGTCGGTGTGTGTTGATTGTCGGATTTCTCGCTGCAGTCTGATCTCGTCGATCGCCTCTGCCATGTCGCTGCCAATGAAGAAGCGAAAGTTTATTTCGCTAGAAGAAAAGGATAGAATTATCGCCTAAGCGGAAAGCGGGAAGAAGAAGGAAATTATTGCTGCAGATTTTGGCATTTGTGGATTAAGGTAGGCTAATGGTCGGATTAGTATAGTCCCGCTTGATAATTCAATTGAAGGGTACTGGAACATTCTGGAATGTGATTACTGATGCATACCAAAATAAGTGCAATGGAACCGGTTCCAGCCGGAGTTTTGGTGGTACAGTTGCAAGAAGAACATTAGACACTCATTGTAGACACCATAGGAGGCAACCTGGAGGCTCTTGCTTTTTCTTCTTTAAGAATGTATAGTTAAGAAGGCTCTCAACTTTTAAGGAGAGCATTTTTTCTTGAATTTTAATTTGTTGTTAACGAGCTTCAACTGTGCTTTTTTAATCTCATTCCTGCAACTTAAAGTATTATTTCTTAAATCCTTAACTTGCCTTATCTGAGGCATTTTGTCTGCGTGCACATTCATGCACACGCATGCACACAAGCAACTGCTTGCATCCTTACCCTGTGGGACCACACTCAGTAAAATCTTCTGGCACTCGTTTCTGCATCAGCCCATCCGTCCTGTCTGAAACACATGAAGGAGCTGGCAGTGGTTCGTCTGAACTCCAAATGGCAGTGCCCCCAATGCAGGACATGCTCTCGTTGTGGTACTAGGAAAGAGGAGGTAAGTGACGAGCATTGTCCATAATAACTTGTAGTGGTGTCAAGAGTGGTTCCTAACTTATGCTTTTTCACCAGTAGCTTTACTTGTTAAGGAAGCTAGTTTATTGCATAATAAACATTAACCATTACAAAACAAAGCTTTACAGTCTTTCTTTTTCAAGTCTCCATGAGTATGGAACATGCTAGACCTTGTTTGCACAGCCATTATCTGTCTTGTGACATTGTCGTCATTGTCGGGATGGCTGAGTATTTGAGCAACTAGCGGCAGTGTCCACCTGTCACTTATAAATGCCAGCTTCGGCTCTGATGAACCCTTTTCATGATTTGTTACTGATGTTGCATTTTGTGCAAATAATGGTGTTACTGGCCATTAATAAATCCTGGATAAAGTGCTGAGATGCATGTTAGTGCTTGACATGTGCATGTGGTATTGTCACTGGAACCACCTTGACATGCCCTATTCACAAAACATACGACGGCTGTGTAATGTATTTTGAAAGTGTGCTCTCCTGCATTTTAGCATCCACTGTGGAGGTGAAGCCGCTGCAACATTTATGAAGGGGTGTATTGGTTGGTGCATGTTCAACATTCTTTGCTTCATCAAACTGCTAAAAAAATTTACAGCTAAGCACAGCATGTTGCACAACATGCACAACAGCCACATCAATGTACATTTGTGGGAGCAGTTACTAATATTGTTCTCAATAATGCACTGAATTTTGGTGAGCTCTTCAAACCTGTTTTGGTTGGTTCACAACAGCATGAAGCTCCATGGTTGTGCCATGACGGAAACATGGAGCAGAAGGCTGTGTGGCCAGAGGTTTGTTTTTGAAGAGAAACCAGCTTGAAAACGCTCTCCTGATAGGAATCCATTGCTGGGATGGCCATGGGATGAGATGCAAAATGGTGTGTGAATGGGCCCTTGGGAAGCTGTAGAGCTCGCAAGAGAATGGAAATACTAGCATGACTTCCTGAACCGGTGTATGCTAGACTTTCTTTGGAGCGAACACAGGATGGCCTTGTGAGTCTACTCAGCTCTTTCGGTGATCAGCCTGAAAGGACCGCTGGCCAGCCCTGCATATTTTTTTTTCTTTCTTTCTTTCTCATCTCAATCTCATTAGCATTCTGGAAACTACCAGGGCATATCTAGTGCCACATGCATTGCCGCCAGTGCACCTTGTGCCACATTCTCTCAAGGTGGCCAGTTGTGGAGCATAAAGCTGAGCTTTCCACCATCTTTTCTTCAGAATGCATCTGTGATGCATTTGCCACACATTTTCATTCCCTCCTGAACAAGGACACTGGCCAGTGATGTCGTAATATCTCTCCTGGCCCGTGTTCTAAGTTCGATTCTTGTGAGGGCTGACCCCCAGAAATGTTAAGTGCTTTTGTGGATACGCCCTCATGGGAATCACCACTTCTGCTGCTTCAGAAGTGTAGTCACCCTGACTGCACTTTTCCCCTGTCTGTAAAGCACTTTCCATCTTCCTGCAGGCGTGTAAGCCAATTTTTTTTAGCTAAAACCACAATGCTGTCAAAAAGAATGAGATGCCTACATGCAGCCATCGTTATCGTCACCGTGGTAAATTATATTCGAAAATATATTTTTGTTCATTGGCAAAAGTAAGGAATTTGGTGGTGATTGCTGTCAAGTACAGCTGCGGTGACATCACACTGCCTTGATTTGTCGCACTAAAGAAAAAAAAAACATCCATTTTTCTAGAAGTGCCGGGCCTTCTTGATTACAAGATAATGTAACCTTGCCTGCTATGCAGAGGTCGTACAGCAAAAAGTAGAGTTGCCAAATCACAAGTGCATTTTTGTCATGATGTATGCATCACTTTTTCTAACAGTAGGTCCAGCAATGATCTGCATTATAACTTAGCACCACAACTGCTTCAGTTGTTTCAGCCAGTTGGTGAGCACTTTGCTGGGATTAGTGCTAGTAGTGATTGAAGTCACCGTATTTACGTGCATAATTTGCGCACTTTTTATCAGAAATTAGGGCTCGAAGAGGCGCGCAAATTATGCGGGGATTTCGCGAGTGCGACTTAAAAAACTCCACAAAGGTCATAACGCGCAATATAGGTATAGTGTATGTTGCTGCGTACACGTCAGCACACGGACCCGCACCCCACGCTGGCCCGCCCCCGCCGAAAAAAAGTTCACTCTAAATGAAAAGCCGCGCACCCCCCCCACCCCCCCTCCCTCCTTGCGGGATAGCATGAAGGTGCATGCATGAAGCTGAATAAGACGCTAAAACAGCGTCATCGCTTGCGGCCCAGCCATTTGTTCGGTAGTTCCGGATTCCGTAAGTTTGCTTTCGCAACTTCGTCCGGATAGCAAGCACGAATCAATAAATCATCACACCACACAATTCTTTAACAGTACCGGCGCGAGCGTCGACCAAACTGCTTGTCGGTGCCTTATCACGGCGCGGAGCTGTGAAGAATAGCCACGTGCGCACAAGTTTTCCGACACAACGATTGCCGTCTATGGGAAAACTTGTGCACACGCGGTTATTCTCGCTGGCTTTTCCACTCCGCGCCGTGATAAGGCCGCTGACAAGCAGTTTGAAACTTGCCGTATAGTTTGTGATATCCCATCGCAAGACACGACCGAACAATCAAACACAAGCCGTCAGAGCCACCAAGAAAAGCGTAGCCGGCAGTCGAGGTCACATGCATCAGCCAAACAAACAGCAGTGTTGGCACATCTATCAGCTGCCGATCCTCCCCGGAAGCGCTGCTGGCTGTCGAGTGGCGATTGCCGCTGGTGCCGCCGCGATTGTAACAGCTGCCTCTGACACCACCATGAACACCCAGTGCACAAAAAATTCAATAAGCCTTCCGAACAAACACGCGGAATAGCCGAATGCTACTGGGTAGAGGCCATAGGGTAGAGCCCGCGTGCATGACGGTGGTCTAGCGCAGCGCGGTGCGTAAAATATGCGAGTAAAAAATTTTTTTGTAAACCCGGGTGATAAGTTAAGGGTGCGCAAATTATGCGAGGGCACAAATTATGCGCGTAAATATGGTATATTATACAGGCCCTGACTCCTGTGACATTGTAGGCCTGCATGTTAATGACATGAAAAGATGGTGATGCTTTAAACAAGCACACAAAAATCCAGTAGGATTGTGTTCAGTGGTTATCAGCAAAAGTGTCTAAAAAGTTTCGTATGCAGTGCTGAGTATCTTTTGTGCTTGTCTTTCAGGAGCATTTATTGTGTTGTGAAGTCTGTGATTCCCATTTTCATCTTGGATGCCTGAAGCCTCCCTTGCTCAAGGCACCGAAAGGTATTCTCTTTGTTACACGGAAACATGAACAGCCAAATGCTTGGCGTAATGCCTTGTTTGTGCTTTTCTGCTAGTAGCCATACATACGTTTTCTGGGTCACATTTTTGGCTTGAGCATCAAAGTTTTAAGGTTGACGTTTGAAGATTGGGTCTTCTACTCGCAATCCCAATACAAGCACTGCCAGTGCGGCTAATGGGATGTAAGGGAGCAAAAATGATATACAGTGAATGCACTGTTGGGCATTTTTGTAAGAATGGAATATTAGAATGCTGAGCTGTTTTCTTGCCACTGTCTTCCTTCCACCAATAGCTGCTCAGGCAGACTGATTACCATCGCAGGGCATTCTGCACATGCAGAGAGATCATGAGAGCCACGAATCATTGCAACTCATTAGAAGCATGTTATGCATTGAGGAAATAAAAGAAAAAGTGGCAGGCAACAAATGTGGCTTTTTCACCCGCTGAGGTGTTTTGAAATAAACTCTTAAGTTTAATGATAACGCTTCAGTTTTTAGTGTGTTTGGTTACTGTGTCTCCCAGCTAGTACATTTTTTTGTGGTCTCATGGAAAACGTGACAGCGGGGTTCTAATGTATGGGGTTCCAGTGATTAACCCAGTTTGATGTAGCCGGGCAGGGAAAGTAAGAAAGGGCTGTAGTACTCTCTCATTGACTGTATACTTTCATTAATTAGCAACTGAAAAAAGTGTAAAATAACACTTTGCAATACAAAGTTCGAACATAAGACTTCGTTAGTTACCAATAATGACTGCCGGTCAGAAAATTTATTTTTAACAGTTGCATATATTCCTGTCAAATGAGAACACCTACGAGTGCTGCATGTGTTTGAAGCATGAACCAGATAGTGCCAAAATAGCTTTCTCCGCTTGTGTTTTTTTTCTAGAAGCTGCAAAAAGTTTCATTCTCAAATCAGTTGTCTGGTTTAAATAGGGAGCTGACTGGAGTTTTAATGAGCTCCTGGCTTGAACAATGCTATGTCAGTACAGCCACGGTATGCTGACTGTGTGGACTTTAATAAAGACTCATTGGTAGCTGCCGTTCTGGAAGGGAAGCCTGCTGCAGTAGCCCCGTGCTACACGCTCATGCTCATGCAGAACACGAGCTGTTGCATGTCCGTTGTCTTTGTCATCGTGTACACGGCAGACGTAGCAGCCCTTCTATTCTTGGAGGAAGTTTCATATCGGTCTGGCGGATGTCTCATTTATGGTGGGTGCAGTTATCGCTTACTGTGCGTTGTGTCTGGTTGTTGTGGAGGTGCATCCTGGCTTGAGCTTGCATTCCAACACGTAGTCATGCCTGTTCGAAGAAGCGTAGTTGACTCGAAAAGTTTGTTCTTTCAAATCCTAATATATTGCTTGTAATAGTGTCTTCCTTATCTGTCGTCTTGCGAATGTGGTTAAATGTGACTCTCAGTCTCGCTTACCATCCACTCTGGTGTCGTCTGAAACTGGCTGATCACCACTCTTTCCCCCCTTAAGAAAAGTAGCATGCTTTACTTTTTGGGCCTTGTGTTTGCTGTCTTGGACTCTGGTCAGGTTGACAGGGTAAATCTACTTTAGAATAGCTTTTGTGGGTGTTGTTCCTGTGGAACTGTGAGCCATTGTATGGTGCAGAAACAGGAACTGGGTGATTCGACTTCATATCGTGCCAGTTTCATCTTGTTGAAGTGTCCTCTTCAGCTCTGCTACAGTGTTCAGCCTGCCCATTCGTCGTGGCATGGTAAACTGCTTCTGCACTCCATTAGGTGTTTAGAAATCTCTGATGTCTTAGACAAACACTCTTCTGTTGTATGACACAACTTCCTTGTTATCTCGAATGTCATGAAGAGGCCTTGTAGCACATCAGTGGCAGTTGTTGATGTTGCTATTGACATGTGTCGTCCTTCAGCCTACTTTATGTGAGCATCTGCGACAACAAGGTAGGTCCCTCTTTCCTGCAAAGTCTGCAGTGTGTGCCACTGTGTCTCGGGGTATTCTCAAAGAGGAATTGGAGCATTAGATTGGTTCATCTGAGTGGCTTGGCATTTGTGGCTGTGCACCGCAGCGGTGGCCAAGTGGTTGTGCATCCGCCTCGCATGCGGGAGGTGTGGGGTTCGATCCACAGTGCCGCCGGGTACCCACCGGTGATACAATGGGCACAAGCTTTCCCCTGCCTGGTGCTCGGCTTATCAGGCTTGAAATGCTTGTAAAACGGGTCTTTGACCCCACCTTGAGTAATCGAAAAATGCCTTGTGCCATGGCGCTCTTTGGCTATAGATGCCCTTTCGCCATAAAAATCCATATTCATCATTTGTGGCTGTGTCAGGTTGTCAAGCCCTGGTCACCATACCTAGCTTCTTGCACACCTCTACCTGGCTACCATGCCTCTTTGGCCAGCATGCAGAAACTGCAGGGCATGTGGGCATGAAGTGGTAGGAATGATAGCCTAAGGTTCTTAGGGAAGGCATTCCCATTGCAGTGCCATTGCTGCATATTTCCATTGGTAGGGTGTGGATTCGCCCTCACAAGATTTGTTACAATGTCTTACTGAACGATGGTGTAGAGCTATCACAACATGCTGTCTTGCTGTGTAAAATTTGCCACTTCGGTTGCTGGGAATGGTGGTCGTAACAAAGTTTAAAGCATTGGTGTGTCATCAGATTGCCATGGTGTGTTGTTGCTGTCTGGTAGTGGCGGTTGATTCATTGCATCGGTGCTTTGCTGATTTTTTTTCCCTCTCCTATAGACAATATCGCAGTCGTACATTGATAGCTTTGTGCACTATCTGGTCAGTCTAGGGAAAAGGACTTGGGCTGTTGGATGTCTTCTGGCCTAGTATGCCTAGCAGTGGCTGATGGTCCGTGACAAGGGTCACCTTTCTTTACGCAAACTCTACTGCTAGTCATTTTTTGTCTAGCTTTCTTCATAATGAGGGGGCATTGTTTGCTTGTGGAGCCGATCCTGTAGCTGCTCAGGAGCCTTTTGTTGTCTGTCTTCCCATCTCCATGCTGTTTTTCTGGACTGACTACAGTTAAAGCTGGATGTAACGAACATCCATATAGCGAATTCCTTGATGTAACGAAGCTTTTGAATTCCCAATGCTGCCCCCCATTGAAGTGCGTGTATTTTAAACCTCCATGTAACCAACGTGCAGCGCCGGTTGACCTGGATATAACGAACTCACTAAGCCGACTATCTGTTAGAGCTTATGCTGAATTACGAAATTTGGGAGAAAAGTTTCACAACAATAAAGCACGAACTGACATGAGAGGAACGCGAACGATCGCAACGGGCGACTGCAGGTGACGCAACCCGTCCTGCTCCAGCGCTGCCGGTGCATCCCTGTTGCTTTCGCTTTTGTAACGAAAAATCCCAGACTTTTTTAAACATATCCAGTTGTAACTGTATTGCTTGGCTCGTGCCAATAATGAACTACGGGGAAAAAAAAAGAACAAAACTAGAATGGACTCAGAATGGAACTGTAATGTTGTCTCAGCCCTCCCTGCCTGTAATATTGTCCGAGCCCTCACCGCATTAGGGCAGTGGCCTTGGAAGGAATCCATTAAGAGCAGCAGCTCTGTTGCCGGTTTCTTTGTCAAGGGCTATAATCTTTAGCTTCTCTTTCGCTGTGAAACACTGCCACCAAGTCGCACTCATGACGCCAAAACAAAGCAGGCAAACAGTGCAAACTGGAGTGTAGTACACGAAACAGCACCTGACACTAGGCTCAACAACGCGGACTGAAGAAAACATAGCCAATGGCGTGGGGAAGGATAAACAGACTATGATTTAAGAGTGCATGTTGTTGGGCGAGTTGGTTATACATACTTAAGCAAAGGAAATGCTAAAAAAAAAGACGGACGGGAAGAGCATACTCCTGTCCTTGTGCTCTTCTCGTCCCTGTCTTTTTTTTTTTTGCCTTGTTTAAGGAAAACAGACTGAATGTGGATTTGGCTATGCCTTTTGTTGGCCCCTCATCGGCTTGACAAGTGTCGATGATGATGGGGATGGCAGACTACATGGGGGAGTCCGCCACTCATTGCCATGAAGGCGACCACCTCAAAGAAAAAATGCACAGATAACCCGCACCCCCACTTTTTCAACTCGTTTTTCAAATTTTGATGCGGGTGATACGTGAGTAAATACGGTCTGTGTGACAAAAAAATGACGCACCACCGCACGCCATATTTTGCCATTCTGAGTAACAATGTTTGAAAAGAAAATTGATGTGTAAAGGAAAAAAGTTGTTAGAGTTTTAGCACAGCGTGATTCGCTACATCGATCCATTTCCATGGGCATCCTGCTGCGCCTTCGCAGTGGCAGCTGTGTGCTCTTCGCTGCCATCTGCACATATGCATGTAGCTCCGCGGTTCATGTTAGTGGAACACGCATCTTGCTAAGCCGAAATTGCCAATTTTCAAAATGTTATTTTAGGGGTAGAAGCACGTAATCTCACAATAACTGAATTGAATATGGTGGTGGCATGAAGCGTGCAACCATGTCCAGCAATATTCTGTTTCGATTTCGGAGTCGCATCCGTGTGGCTTCATGCGCCCCTCTGCATTTTTCTTGCTCAGCATGACGTTGACTACGAGGTGAATAAGCTGTGATGAAAAATTCAAGTTGTGGGCTGTTGAATATACTCTGGAGAATGAAAACCAGGCAGCCAGGAGATGTTTTTACATGAACAAAAAAATTTAGAACTGGCGCAAGTTAGCATGAGCACGCCTGTTGATGAAGGCAACAAATAAGGCGGCCCGCGGGAAGAAAGTATATTTGTCACAGCTCAAGGATCGTCTGAAGATGGTCTACGAATGGCAGCTGTCATAAGCGTATATTTTCGCTGCACTCTCCAACGAAGAAATCCTTAGCACATTTTTATAGTGCTTAGCGGATGAACGGTGTGTCTTTACACTGGTGCAACTTATGTGTGATTTTTTTCCGGAAAAACTGCCATTGGAAGGGCATATGACTCGTACGCAGTTGCAAGTTATAAACTGGAAAATACGCTATTGCATAGGTTACTGGGGCAAGAAACTAGTTCAGGTAAACTATTAGTGTGCCAAAGACTTAAAGGTGCACTAAAAAGGAATCTGAACTCGTCTTTTTACTGCGGGAACTTTATCTACACGTTCTGGGCATTCTTAGGAACTTCGAACTATTGTCCTGTGTGGCCGATTGCCTTAATTAAATCGGATTAAACAACTCAGCTCCGTCGTTTTTTTTAACTCAACGCGGTAGGTAGGAGGAGTCCACCAACGCATCAGCCAGCCCCACGGTAGCTTTGCCGCTCTGCCATCGGCAGAGTGATACGTAAATCAAAGAGTCCACGTGTATTTTTATTTCCGTGGGCCTAATTTGCGGCTATATTGTCTGTGACTGAAACTGTTTATTCACAGAAACTTAAAAAACAAAATAAAAGCGAAAGCGAAGCTGCCCGGGACTAGCTGAAAGGCTCTCCATGTGTTTGTTGACTCCGCCTACCTAGCATGTTCAGTTCAAAAAAAGGCGGGAGCTGGGACGTTTAATCCGATTTAATTAGGGCAATCGGCTGCACAGGATAATACTTTGAAGTTTCTAAGAATGGCCGGAGCGTGCAGATAGAATTCCCGTGGTAAAAAGATGAGTTCAGATTCCTCTTTAGTGCACCCTTAATGTAGTCATAGTATGACTACATGGCTGGCTCATTAAGAACATTGTGACTGGCTGCTGCAGGCTGTGTTGCATTGATGGTATCCTTCTAAAACAGGAGTTCTCAAACCTGTTGCCCCGAAGAACCTCAACAGCCTTCAACATGTGCCAAGAACCCCCCCCCCACCCACCCTTACAATCGGTTGTCACAAGTGTCACAATTGGTCGATGATGCTTGTGAATGGAGCATATGTGCTTTTTTCATGCTGTTTCATTCACTTTTGTAAGTACCATGTTTACTCTCGTAATTGCGCACTTTTTTTCTTCAAATTAGGGCTTCCAAAAAGGGGTGCGTAAATTACACGAAAATTTTCTGAGCACATCCTAAAAAACTCTTCAAAGGTCATAACGTGCAATATGTACAGTATATTGCTGCCAAGGTCTGTGCTGCTTGGATGGCACGAAACTGAGGAAGAGCTAATGCTCTGAAATGAGTTTTAACAAACCAGGACCTGTGGCTGCTTTGCGCATGCCCGCCAGAAGCGTACCGGAAAGGGGGGACAGGCCAGTGTGGGTGCTCGCAGAACTCACAAAAGCAGCCCATGGAACCCAGTTTGAGAACCCCTGGTCTAAAATGTCAGCCTTGCTTCTCTGCTCTTTTGCAGTGTGCACAAAACATGGGAGCCGCATGAAAAAAATAAAATTTTGTTGCAACTTGTGCTCAGAGTCTTAATTAAAGGGTTAGTGAGCTAGTAGGAATTCAGTGTGAGTTTGCATCATTGAATTCCAGGATGCATGTGTTGGCTATGAGGGAGTACTTGTTTTTTTTTTTTTAAACTTGTGTTGACTTTGCTTAAGCGGTGCACTTGATGACAACAGATGTTATTAGTCACTTCCTTTGTCCTTGTAACACTTCACTGTTCTTTATAGGCTCTTGGAAGTGTGCGTCTTGCTCAAGCAGGAGGCTGAAGAGCATCAACTTTGTAAATAACTTGGCATCAAAAATCAAGCAGCGAAACAAACGTTATCACAATGGCATGATGCGAAAACAGAGGATCCCCACGCTGTAAGTACATGAAGTGGCATTTGTTGGTTCGTTTGTTTTCCTTGTGTCCTCTATTTCGTTACCCTTGGCATGTGTGTGATGGAAGCTTTGCCTGTCTCTTGCCTTCCTGCCTACTCTGTGCAACGCCTCACAGTGAAAGGCCCACCACAGATGGTGTGAAGGTTTTCCGCTCTAAGTTGCACAAGAGGTACGTAATGCGAGCCATTATATCTTGGTTGCTGTTTTGGAAGGCTTACTATTATTAGCTTAGTCCTTGTGTCTACCAGTATTTCTGCTGTGCTAGTCGGAAGTTTGATCCAAAATAGCATAGGCTGAAATGTACTTCACTGTTGGCAGCAAAACACATTGGGACACAAGAAGATCATGAGGATCACGTTGCCTACTGCGTTTGCATGTTCCTTTTTACTGGACACGCTCTTCAAAGCCATGCTTGACACCCTGTTCTTTTTACCTTGATCGTTGTTTCAGATGGACTAAAGAATGGCTTTAGTAGGTTTTTAAAAATGAGAAGCAGTGTGACCTCATCTTGCCATGGAGTACATTCGTTAACCTTGCTAGTACCACTTGGGCTTTGTGGGCCGATAACTGATTACTTCAAAGTTAGATAAAGCATTAAGTATGTGCACTTGTATGCTTCCTGACCAAAAGCATATAGCTGGTTGAGCCATATGGCCACTTTTGCCATTGTTTTCAGCAACCACTGCCACTGAGATCACCAGTGATGCACTTTTCCTTGAGTTGCATCTGTGCCAAACCTGTTGAGTGTTCTTACATGAAAATTAGGTTCAAATTAAGCTCGCGTTAGTTAGCCTAAAAGCCTGTACTGAGCCTGGCTAGGAAACGCAGAAGGTCTTAGGTTAGCCTCATCGCATACCGTGTACATTGAAAAAGTGTCGATATTTATATTTTTGGGTTTTTAGATTTAGTTTTCTTGTTTTAAACTGAGGAACTGCAATATGAGAACCAGAGAGGAAAAATTTGTTGGCTAGGTAAAGAGTACTTGCAAAGAAGGGGAAGTTCAGGGCTTATTCAAGGAGTATGCTGTCATGTTGATTACGTGACAAACAGAAGAGATGGTTAAGCCTTATTAGAGAGCTTTAGAATAGTGTGACCCAATTGGTTGGGGAAATAGGAGAATAGCAGGGTGCCAGTGCGCATGCACAGAATGCATGCACAAAACGCATGCACAACACACAAACGCCCCTTGCAACGCTAATCGAAAACCTGCGAAATAGCGTGGCCCTGTAACACAGGACAGGGCTGGGCAACATAGCGGCGTCTAGCAAAGTGGAGGCTGCTCGCCTCACCACGAGTTTGTTTTTGCTGCTTCACTATGTCTCCCGATCACTGCAAATGAAGGGTGCACGAAGCTTTTTATTTGTCTCAAGATACCCACACCAAAAGACTGTAGTAATCAAACAGCACAAATTTTAAGATTGCTTCTGGATGTGGAGAGCGGCTAGGCTTAATTAGAACATGTTGTTTCGTCACGATGGAGATGCGTCGATGTTGCTCAATTAAAGGTTACAAACTAATAAATTTTAAGTAATGTTGCTTTGATTATTTATTACTGCTTTTTGCTTATGCTGAAGTAGGAATAAAGGAAGTAGGAATAAAATTAAATTTGCGAGATTTGCAATTGTTTCACTTTTTAGCAGAAATGGCGCTGTAAATGGCTAATGTAATCCATACGTGGTCGGCCCTTGTCTAAAGCTCTCACAGGTGCACACTGCAAGGCCACTGTACGCACAGTAAAAATAGCTTGGTTCCCCTAAGCTTGGTTCCTCTTTTTTAAAACTGTTGCCTCACATCGTTTTACTAAGTAAGTCTTTTGGTAAATGGGGAAATTAAATCTTCATCTTGGCTGCTGACGTGTACCTGCCATGTCAAGTATTGAAAATTAGTTGAACTTCATAAATATGTTTATATCACAGCCTGACAAATGGTTTTGTGAGTTATAGGTCCAAATGTTTGTGTGACCAGCCCTGTCACCAGGGCACTTTTACAGATTTTCTCTCTCAGCAAGCAGCGATAACAATCTGTACTTGTTCTTATGCTTTGTGGTGCTGTTTTTGGCCGCCATTTAAATTTAGTGCTTGACTCAAGTCAGTCTTGAGCACAGTACAGAGGAATAGTGTTGAGGACGGGTGAAGAGGGGTTAACTTTCTACTCACCGCACCCATTGAACATCCCACTAGTGATTACTTCATGCACTGATCTCGGAACCTTCCGCATTGCATGTGGGTCTGGTTTCTAGTCAGAGAACTGAAGTTTCATTTTTGATGTAGATTTCTTTTTCCCACGAGGCGGCATTTTTTAAACACGCTGCAAAGACGTGGTACCGTGCTCATTGCCCGCAAACGACGACTGCACTGCTCGACTTCGGAGCTTTCCACGTTGCTTACGGGCACACCGCGTGATATGGCTTGTAGTTAGGCAACTAAAGTTTCGTTTTCTTTTAGTTTTTTTTCCCCCGCCTGCAAGGTGGCATTTTTTCTGCACGCTCTGAACACACAATAGCGTCAGTCATTTGGCAGCCTCCGTATGCGCAACGTGTTCTATAAAACGCCACAGATCTCAGGACCCAGCTTTGTCTGCGATTTATTTTATCGGCGAGCTGAGCAGCAGCGAGTTTGAAGGTGCCGCCTTTTCATTTGGACTCAGTTCTGATATCAGCGACAAAAACCAGCCTGGAACACAGGCTGCTGTGCTACATTGCCCAACTATTGGGTTTCCAGTTAATGTTTTGCAGCTGGAATACTATAAAAGCTGAAGCTGATTTTTACACAGATAGTGGCCAATTGAATACCAAACATTTTGCATATTTCAGAAAATTCTTGCCATTTTTTTCAAGTATTTTCAAGTTTTGTTCAATTTTTTCCTACAGTCTTGTTTTTTGCAAATAAATTTCTCTGCTGGAGTGCACAATTCATTATTCAAGTCTATATGCCTAAAAAGCGCATTTATATTTAGCTTTGGTGTTGTGTATTGCATAAAATTTTAAATAAAATAGTTTTACTGAAAAAAAAAAAACACTGAAACCTACAACACATGGTCATTTTCCCCTCAGTAGGGAAAGAGCTAACAGGGCCGAAATCTCCAGCTACTGTACTGTGCTCAACTCCTTGTAGATGGCATAATTTGCTTTTAACATAAGTCTCTAATACCCCTGTCACACGGGCACTTGTAAGGCATTAGGAATTAAGGTCCTTTGCCCCAAAGGCGCGTGACGCGCATCTACATGGCAAAGCGTCGAGACCTTTGCGAAAAAGGTCCGTAACCTCAAAGGCGGCCGTCAGCGGCCTTAAAGTTGCTTAAAGGAGCAACACAGACGGCAGCGCCAGCTAGCAAGCTCAAAGAATAAAAAATTGACGCAAATTTTAGTTTTGAAAACGTAAAAAATTATCTAGTTTATGTTATTTAATGGTCTAATTTGTTATTTAATGGTTAATTTTGCATTACAATGCACTTAACCATAGAGGAGGCTATGACTTAAGACAGCTTCACTGCTAAATAAGGATTTGAACGCTTTTCAGCAGCCACATCGACACACGTGCTTGCGCTTCTCGCTTTGCTGTTTTTTCTTCGTTTGCTCTTCATGGCAATTACACACTTCGTTCTAACGTCTTGCGGTTCGTCGCTCATGATTACGGCAGCACGCTAACCAGGCACAACCTAATTTCTTTGAAATAGGCACAAGGACATAAGCAACAAAGCACGCTTCTCGCACACAACGAGGAGCTGAACGGAAAAGTGCGCCTACCGTGGTTGGAGCGAGAACGATGAAAAAAAAAGAAACTTTTGTTTCAACATATCCGTTTCTCACCGTCAGAACGTTCGTTTATTATCGTGATAGCTACTTTTTCAAACATACACGAAAGCACTCTTATCCTCTTAGCTGAAGTGCTACCGTCTGCTTTAATTTCATAATGTTACTAGCGCCGCTTCACACACAGCGGTGACTTTTGGCATTCACGGAGGCCGCGTTCTACCTCCTTTGGATTTGCCGTGTAGCAGCACCGCTGCTCCTTTTCGGTTTTGCTCCTTTAGTGCAATAATACAAATTTACGGCGAAGGCCGTGAAGAAGTCCCGTGTGACAGGGGTATAAGAGCTGGCTTCATATCATCCATCCTGTTGAAGCTTTCTGGCTATGCCATGAGCTCAGTAATGTGGAACAGCATGAACTTGTGATTTTTTGCATCTAAACCTGGAGTACTTACACAGTTTCTCTGTGTTTGGACCATAATCTTGGTCAGTTTTGCACAAGTTTTTTTTATTTGTCACAACTTAAAAGGGATACCGTATAAATGCGTGTAAGGGCCGCACTTTTTTTCCCAGATTTGAGGGCCGATTTTCGGGGTGCGGCCCATACATGTGATTTGCAAAAAAAAAAAAAAATTAAAGTAGAAATACACCAATCAGGAAGTCAGTGGCATTTATTCTATGTTCAATCGCCACTCGCAGTGTATTCCGACTCTGAGCTGTTGCTGTGCTCCGGTGCATGCTCATCCCACGAAAAGTCGCGCAACACGTCCGCTGTCAACGTGTAGCCGTAGCTCTGCGCTTCCATCACTTAGGGCGCATTCACACTTGTCCAAAAATCCGGCGAGTGAAGCGGATTCACTTGCTGGGAAAACTAGGACCTGTTCTCATCTGTTGACGCCCGGTTGCGGCGATTCTGCTGCGCTGCTGCTGTTCCACTTTTCCACACACTTCCCAGCCACCATGTCACCGCTTGCGGCATACACAGATATGATTAGAAAAGAGCATAAATCGATGCTGTCTGTGTACCATAACCGTATGCGCGCTTACATATGTAAATGCAGGCACATTCCCATTTTTAATTCAGCGTATGCAAACAGACCCGCAACGAAACGCCCAGCCTAGTGGCACCATCTGCTTGTCAGGATGGGAACTAGTATTGTCAACAAAACCGGCGCTCCTCTTAAGCCTAGTAGCAGCAGAATTGTCACTCTAAATATAAAATAAAGCAAATTTATCACTTATACGTTTACTTGTAGGTGAGGTGAGACGAAGCGATGGACCGGTGTTCCATTTATGGCCAGTGAACGCGCTGAAAGAGGCCGCAACAATGACGAATTCATTCCGAGGCGAGGAGTCCTGCTTTGAAAGGCGCCGGCATGCTTGTCGCCGCGGCGGCGGAAATCGGTCCCGGAACGATCGGCCTCGCCGTGCCGCTTTCCGCCTTTGTCGGCGTCAGAAGCGGCCGAATCCGCTTCGCTCACCGGATTTTAGGACACGTGTGAACGCGCCCTTAGCAGAGCAGCTCTTCTTCCAGTTCGGGAAACTTGCACGGCTGGCCTTGGAAAACGCGCTTTCTGCAGCTTGTGTTCCTCAGTGCATCCTTTTGGTTGCACCGTCGTCAGACGCACTTCTCGGCCGCGTCGAATTTCCTGCCTGCCGCATGCTTGCCGTGTTCGACAGCAAACTCCCAGCCAAGTAGCAATTAAGGTGCTTGCTCATTGTTCTAAAACTGCAACGCTTGGTGGCAGCACGCAAAAGCCACAACTACGATGAACCACAACTTTCGTGCCTTTGACAGCCACAAAAGGCTGGAGCTGGTGATACTGATGCCGATATGGATAGCGGGAGCTCACAGCGGAGGAAAAGGTTGACAATGATGATCATGAGCCGCGGCCTCTGGTGCCATCCATGGGCGGCACCTGGAAACTCCTGTGCACATGTGTTGCCTCCGCGATTAAGTGCGCAGTTGCTCGCGGCCGGAGCTAATCGCGGAGGCCACGGCGCGGCGTGTGCAATTTGAAGGCTATTCCTGTGTGGGTCGTGTGGAAAGTTTGGGTGCGGCCCTTACAAGGATATTATTTTTTGCTAATAATTCCTTCTGGAAAACAGGGTGCGGCCCTTAACACGTTTATACGATAATTAAGATTTCTTGTTTTATTTTGTATGCCTTTCATGTCATGCTTTTGTTTTATTTTGTGTTATGCATGTTCAAAATCTTTGTGATCATTCGTTGTAAAACTGGTTTTGCTGGCTTACTCTTTCTTATTTTGTTCATGCTTTTTGCTCTCAAACACCTTGTTAAAGCAGGTGCTAGGCCACTTGTGAGGTCTACATTGTTGCTGTGCTGGCAGTATGCAGTAAACCCTTCACGTGATAAAGTTACTGCAATAGAAATTTGTCATAGTACTTACCAAATTGAATGTGTTTAGAATCTGATTATTCAATATACTCTAGTGGGGGACTGTTCAGTGCGAAGAGTATAGGGTGTGGGAAAAACACTGCAAAGGTAACACCACTACATTATACCTTCAACACCTGTGCTTCCTTTTAAAAGACCAAAGCATCGAGGTGCCCCATATTCATGGGGATTAGGAGTATTAGGCACGAAGTGGACAGAACTGGTCAAGAAAAAGTCACTGCTGGGGAGGCAGGGTCAGTAGGGTGGATTTGAAGGAAACCGCTGCACTTTTTGCATGTCTGCCTATGCAGATGGTGCATCATATTTGTACATATCAGTCAGCGCTGATATAAGGATCAAGAATATGAAGTTTGCAGGGCTGGGGTACATGTCTTTGCAAGGTTAGGACACTGTGAGAGACATCACCGTCACCTAGCAGAAACATGCTAGATGACATAAATCTTGTTTTCGCGCCTTAAGTAGTGACTTAAGCGTTAGTGGTGGGTCCTGCCGCAATGTTTTGATGGCTGTGACATTCAGCTGCTCAGTTCAATTCTGCAGGTTTGATTCCAGCCTTGGCATCTGCATTTATGTTAAGGCACAATGCAAAATAAAACTGCACTGAGATATAAGTGCCTGTTAAAGAACCTGAGGCGGTCAAAATTAATTTGGAGCCTTCCACTACTGTGTGCTTCATAGCCGGCAGCATTGCTTTGGTATATTAAAAAACTCATAGATCGTAATCATTAATTATGGTTGTGTGGTGGTGAAAAGTTCCACTAAAAGACAGGTTTCTCGCACCTAAATGAAGATAATGTCGTACTGCCAGCTAGAAACATATTTTTTGCTTCAGTGCTTGTTTTATATGTTTGCTTGGTATAGGATTGAATTCTGTAACTGGCCTAAGCTGCTTTAACTGCTTTTATCTAGCTACTACATAGAGCAAAATTTCTTTACTGTCTTTATGACTGTTGTGACAAGAGCTTGCTGTATGTCTGAGCTTGACCTGTGACGTAAGTGACAATAACAACATTGAAATGAATCTTTCGTCACTCTTGGATGTGTTCTTTACAGTGGTTTAGTGCAGTGAAAGAAATTGTATGACATCCGTTCTTTTATTGTGCACATCTTGCTAACAGGAAAGATATCAAGCAGGTGGCATCATTGAGGGCTACGCAGCATGCAAATTGTTTTGCTCCATCAAGGTCTTCCTCAAAAAAGGAAATTCCCAAGTCTACAATGAGTAAGTGTAGTCTTGACCCTGTCATATTATGTTTGAGGGTTAAATGAGAAGGCGTGTTGAAACCATGATTTAAGCTGCACAGATACTGCTGTTTTTGTTGTTGTTTTATTCCTTTTCTCTCTAACCAGAAACTGCAGTTTAATCTCGATGATATGATCTTGGCTGATATGAATTTTGGGATGGTGCAAAGTCAGGAAATTTCCTGGCCAACTTGCATTGTCAACAGTGTGCAAAATTTCAGGTGTTTTGGTCATTGTTCCACACCACAACAGATGCTATATGTGTGGAACCACGAATGAGTCTGCTGTGCTCAATGTGTACATTCACCCCGTGAAACGGCTAGCCACCTAGATGTACATGCTGTTAGCCCTCTCCACCCTTCTCACATCTCTGCATGCCTACACCACTGTGTTTGGGTTCATATGTCTGGCTGCCATTGGCCAATGTGTTACAGACACTAGCGCCTATCTGTCCTTCATACGTGTCCTTTGCAATAGAAGATGGTCACTGTTGTGTCTTTGCCACCATGGCTGAATTGGAAATGAGTGTGTGGTGTTTGATTTGCACGTGCTGTCTGCACACCACTAACACCATGATGGCAGTGTGGCCAAAATATGGGTTGCTAGGGGGATGTGGTGGCATAGTGGTGTTACCTACCCAATGAGCGGGCACTGCTGTGGCGGCACATGCTGCCACCCCGATTGCCCAATGCGCGGTTCATGGGTCTAAAGTGCTGAGTGGGCTTGGTAGAATCATTCTTGCTGTTGCGCCCGCCTGAACGGGTAGTATGTACACATGGGTTAAGTTTTGCAAACGTTGCAAATGTTTGGAAAAATACATCATCTCACTTGTACAGTTTGAAATTTTGCATGGTTGACTCCGAAAACACTGGAACAATTGATAATACTTTTCCGGGCATAAATAAATTTATGCACTTTCCATGCTTTCAGCATATGAACGTGGCTCATTTTTTTACAAATTTCAGATGGTACAAATATTTTTGCAATCCTGTGAGGCGCTCTTTCTGTCTGTGTCTTCCTGTGTTTGTTCCCTTGCGCCATTCAACTTTATGATGAACTAGCTAGCCCAACAGCAAGTATTTCTGTGAGGTTCATATCATCAAGATTTTGCTGTAGAAGTTCAACTCCTGAACATTTTATTTCCGTAGTAAAATTTGATTGTTGAACACCATCATGTTATTTTTCTCTTTGTTCAGCAGAAGGGCCCTTTTTTTGTTTTTAAAGCTGAGGAACTGGCAATTAATTTGCCTTTTGTGCCACAGTGGTTGAATCATTGATGATAAGTATGAATGTTCATGGATGCACGTTTTGAGTTGGTCATACTTCAAGTGGAAAAGGAGTGAAAGTTAATGCAGCTGCTTTGAACAAGTGGGCAAAGAGCAAAACTAATTTTATTGTCCTATTGCTAGCAAATTGTGGTTTGTCATGGACGCTGATGGCAGTGGATGAAGTGTGTGATCCTCACCAGCGAGCCTGCTTTGTATCTGAGCAGTGTGAGGTGTAGTGAGCGCATGGCGTTTCTACATGGTCGAGCTTCCAGAGTTGTGGGCTGTAGCGGCTCTCAAGTGGTAGAGGAGCTCAAGCATGGAACTTTTGAGTTGGATGTAAGTGTAAGTGTCGGGTGATATGCGCGAATAAGAACAAAGGAGCTCTGGAAACAACTGAACTCGTATGTGAAAGTGCCTGGGTTGCATCCTTGCCAATTGTAAGTGCTTGGGAATTTCCGCAGCGAACACAACTAAGCTCACATTGGTTGTAGCTGAGGTTGAGGGAAATACTAGTCAGTCTATTTTTTCATTTGTCTTGTATACAGCAAGGAGGCTTCGAATCACGATGACAGTAATTGAAAATGGTGCTCATTACATTGCGAAGACAGCTTCTACAAGCTGGAGCCTAAATGGGATGCTGTGTTTGTATTGTGCAGCAAATTCACTCTTTTTTCCAGTGTTTATTCACGGCCTTTATCACACTTTTTTTAGGGGTGTGCGAATACTCGAATACGAACCGAATAGCAAATTTTCAAATTATTCGATTCGCGAATCGAATACCTATTATTCGGGTAACCGAATATTCGATATTCGGGTAACCGCGCCGATGCGAGATCTGCCATTCTTCCTCCTCCTCCCAATCCTCCAGTGCAGTTGTCGGTTTTCTGATCGTGCGACACACATTTTTAATATACAGCCGCCGCACAGCAGGCGGAAATGAATTCTCAATAGCACAAACCTAATAGTACTCGTGCCGCAACCGAATCATGAACAGCCGAAAATAAAATCCACTTCACGCGGCCAGAACATCGCTAGCGCCAGTCACGAGTGACAGCAACCACAGCACAACACAAGCCATGGTAAGTGTGCACCTTTAAAGACTTTATCCCGCTGTCGACATGCGTGGAACTGATTTTCCTGTGAAATATTGTGGTGAACGTCTGTACGCCGGCCTGCGAGGCCACTATTAGTGACCACTAAAAGAGCAGCATCTACTCCTATTCACCATTTAGGTCACGGGCCATCCTACTCCAATAAAGATTCATTCATAAGGCAGGAAATTATGTTGAAATGTTTAGTTTTCAGAAGAGGCAGAAGCATGCCACATCTAGAAAACAGCAGCACTGAACTGAATAAAACGGATGATGATGAATGCAAGCAGCGCGACCTGTAGAGTGCAAGAAGTTTCAGAGTCCTGGTTGTATGCGCGCCCACGCCTCTGCGCTGTCCGCGCTTCATAGTTCCGTGTCTCTATAGTTCAGTTTTCCGCCTCTCTGCACTGTTTCGTTCAGGTCTGCGGACCAAAGGCGCAAAGGGATTGTATCGGTTTGTGTGCAGTGCCTGTCTCAGCATCATGGCCGATCGCACGAAAAGTGCTATCTGGAAACATTTCGTCAACGATAACCCGCAGGAAGGACATGCAAGACTTGCAATGCCAAACCTCGGACACCGCTGGCGAACCACCCAAAGAACAAACATTATGCTTTGCACAGCGCGTTTTTGGAGGAAAGCGGGAAGCGAACAAATTTCGGCAGCGCATCGCAGCCTTCTGTCAAATGTAAGTTTGACACGGCCAAGGAGTTGTCGCAGTGCCGAAGGCAAGAAATCACGACGCGGATTGCTCAGATGCTGGCACTCGACCTGCAGCCATACGACTTTGTTGAAAGCCGAAGGTTCAAGGAGTTAATTCATGACATGGAGCCACTGTACAAGGTCCCCTCTCGGATAACTTTTTCGAGAACAGTCATCCCCGGTCTGAACAGGGACACTGTAATAGCTGTGAAGCGCCGAATTCACGCCGACCTGCAGGACGGCGTACAGTCTTTGTCGTTCACCAGTGACATGTGAACGTCGAGGTCAAACCAGAGCTACATTAGTCTCGCGTGCCATTACTTGACCTCGAACTTAGAAATCCGGGCGTTCACGTTGGGAAACCAGCACGTGAGTGACAGTTGCGCTGCATGCAACATCTTAGCACACCTGGAAGCAATGACGAGTGAATAGGATCTGCCACTGCAAGAGGTACCTATTTTTGTTGTGACTGACAATGCTCGAAATTTCCGCGCAGCTCTCCGGGACTTTCAGTGCAGTGTTTGGGCCATACATTGCAATTGGCCATCAAGGATGCTAAGGAAGAAACTGCAGGAGTGCCCACCATTCTTAAGAAATGCCGTGCAATAGTGGGTTATTACAAGCACAGTGCGCGAGCTGCAGTAAGACTAAAGGACTGCCAGCAGTGGATGGAGCTACCCCTCCTGGAGCTCGTCCAGAATGTAGACACCAGGTGGAATAGTGAGCATGACATGCTGTCACGTCTCCTTCAGCTTAAAGAAGCAGTTTGCCTTGAACTCGCTACGTCGGGGACAGTGGTATCCAGCTTGACACCACAGGAATGGAAAACGGTGGCTGGACTTGTCAAGGTCCTTGAGCCAATTGCATCAGCAACAAAAGACCTGAGTGGGCAGAAATGCGGAACGCACATGGTGCTGAAGGACTGTGTTGCAGCGGATGATGACACGTCACTGTTCGCAAAAAATTTACAAAAAAGTGTGAAGGCAAGATTTCCTAACCACAGTGAGCAAACAGAATACATCATGGCAACGGCATGTGACCCATGATTCAAAAATATCTTCTGTACTGAAGCTTTACAAGAAACAAGGCTTTCTGGAACTTATGGACTGAGCTGCAGAGCTCGCCAATCCCACCACCCACTGACTGTGCTGAGCCCTCAACATCTACAGCACAAAAGCAGTGTAGTGCCAGCATATGGGACAATATCGACAAACTTGCCATGCCATCGGGGAAGAGAGACAACTGTAAACCAGGCAACATTGACGAATTTCAGCGACACCTCCGAGAGCCAGTTTGCAGCAGGGATGAAGACCCTCTTGCGTACTGGAGGAAAACGCGCAAGCAGAACTTTTCAGGTCTGTACAGAATGGCCATGAAATACCTGGCTATACCAGCAACGCAAGTTCCAAGTGAAAAACTGATTTCTACAGCTGGCAACATTGTCACGGGCAGGATAGAAAAGCTGTTACCAGATCACGTGCAGCAGCTGCTTTTTTTTTCATGAGAACTTATAAATTATAAGCACTTC
Organism: Amblyomma americanum; assembly: GCF_052857255.1. Classification (NCBI taxonomy): domain Eukaryota; kingdom Metazoa; phylum Arthropoda; class Arachnida; order Ixodida; family Ixodidae; genus Amblyomma; species Amblyomma americanum. The sequence goes on from NC_135497.1 coordinate 235,550,932, forward strand.
AGCACTTGTTTGAATAAATTTGTTACTATTCGATATTCGATTCGAGAGGTACTATTCGGTATTCGGACACCCCTGTACTTGTTCTGTAATAGCTGTACTTGAAAGAAACATGAAACTATTGGAATCATTCTCAAACCATGCAGGGATAAGACCCAAGACTACAACCCTTGTGACTACACTGGAGGAGTCTTGTTCTTTGTTTGTTATGCCTTTTACGCTTTATGTTGTAATATTCAAACCTCGGTCAAGAAATACTAGTTTTGTCATTCTGTTCTTGTCGTTTTTTTTTTTTTTCAATCTACAAAGCTCAGCCAGTGGTTTGTTCATTGCAATGTCATCATCAACATCGTCACCAGTAGCAAAATAGTGTATGGTGTTTCTACTATTTCTTTCATTAAAAAAAAACAAAAATTTCTGTGCTGGTGAAATTTGAATGTGACATTTTTTGGAACATTGACGTACTAGTAACCTATGCTGAATTTGGGTTTCTAGTCCCTTTAAAGTTTTACAGTAAATGCGTTTACTGGGCTTGCTTGCCTTTTTATGTGATGCCAACAGTGGTGGGAGTGTGGACCATCTTAATTGACTCAATGAAACTAATTCAAAGAAAGGTTATGTTCTGGTTCATATTGAATAGGAGAGTGGTTAAAGTTGTCAGCTGCTAATGATGCCCAATTCACGGGTAAAATGTCAGTACGTGAGGGACCCAGCTGGCATTGGCTTATGGTGTGGTGGAGAGTCTGGCCATCAATGAGTTTTATACTCCACCCATGCAACTCTGGCAGCTGTGGTCCTGTATGTTCTGTCGGAGGCAAGAGTGCCCAGGGCACGCAAGATCTAGCTGAAATGCAATGCTATATCACCTGCCACTTCACCACTTTCCTATAAAGAGGTGTGGTTGTATGAAAGTGTCTGTGAAGTGTTCTATTTTTTTGGTTCGATGGAAGAAGTGCTGCTGTTGAAATACAGAAAGTGAAATGTTGCTGATCTAAATTGTGTTGTCAACACCCTATCAGAATAGTGGCATATGGCAGGAGAGTATCCACCTTCATGATTCAGTTGTTGGGGTCGTTTCTTAACTAGGGTCCAAAGAAAGTAGAGCAGACGCTTTTATATGGACCCCTCTGTACTTATAACATCATGTGTGGGATCGATTCAGCTGGTGCTTGGACGTCCTGGGAACTTTTGCTTTTGATAATAGTTGTAGTCTGTAGTCTGTAACACTATGCTTAGCAGTGGCATAGCACTAGTGACCTAGCACTAGTGACATAGCACTAGTGACATAGCAGTTTATATCTTATCAGATGTAATAGATACTTGTCATAATTGTTCTGCGTATAAGTAACCATGTGCATTGTTAGTAATCATTCTTTTTCTCAGGGAGTACACGTGATACACCATCAGATTTACCTCCATCTGTCTCGGAAAAAGACTTGAAAATATTCAAGAAAACGCAGGAGAGAGCATTAAAGGTGAGTAATGAATTATTTCTCCAGTTTTCGTGTAATTTTACGTGCCTGTTTACCAAGTGGTGGGACTGAAATTGATAGGTTTTTGTGTACTGAACCAGCACTCTGGGCTGTTGCCCGTGTTGTAATTGAGAGCTCTGAATTAATTTTCGCCCTATAGTGTTCGGTAATCTGCACTACAGTCACAGTTCATGGACATTTCAAAGGCAGCATGATGTGGAACTCATTTTTACAAAGATATGGCCTGCCAATTATTGATGAGCTGCATCTATTTCGATGGAAAGTTGTAGCTTTTGTCTGCAGCTGAAATGCGTTTGGTTGCTATGATATACAGTCAAGCCCTGCAACAAAGAACGTGTCACAGCGAAAATTCCGCTACAGCAAAGTATTTCAGATTCCCCATCAACAAACCATACACGGCAATGCAATTATTTCCTTTCACAACAAACGTATTTCAGAGCGAGGTTTCGCTACAGTGAAATTTTTCCGAGTAAGCCCCCCCCCCTTTTTTGCACATTCACGTATGCTCGTTATCTAGTTAGGTTTCCTCAAAAATGGCTGCCAAAGATAGTTAGCAAACAGCTGATATGCGGTGTGGCACACGACAACCTGCAATGGTTTTGCCGACGGCACGGACTCCGCACTTAAGAACACAGAACCAGGAAATCAGTTCTGTGTTCATTTTAGTGTGAAGCTATTGTGTCAACAGGACCCAGTGAAAACATTAAGCGTTTTATGACAAGCGGTGGCTATTTCCAAAGCGCTTTTTCTAAGGCTTCGTTGCGGAGCATGTTAGAGCTAGCAACACCGAGCAAATGTTGTGCAACAATCCGCTGTTGCACGGCATGCCGCTGCACAGCACATCATTGCAAGAAGCCTGATGCAGGCTAGTCTAGCTTTTGTGCCGCAGGTGAGCATCGTGATAGCGTTTTATTTACTTTCTTCCTGTCTGGTGAACTTGGCCGCTGAATGGCAGTGTGACGATCGTTCTACGCAGTCTCAAAAGTATGACATTCCACGAGTATGTCCGTACCGTGCATCGCAAAGAGTCTTCGAATAATTGGAGCAACCACATCTCTGGTACATCGTCTAAAGCATCGAATTCGAGGTGCATGTGACCTGTATTTAACATGTAGTCCACGCTGAAATGCCTCCAGGCAGCACGATTTCAGTACGAGTACTTGTCGGACGAAAGCAGGGGCACTTTTGTAACACGTGCGGAAAGAAATATTAGCTTTGATAGCAAATGTAGCCGATGCCTTTATTGCGCGAATACAGTAAAAGCTCGTCAATTCGAACTTCATGGGACCGGGAAAAAAGTTTGAATAATCGCATGGCCTCGAAAAAGCTGAAAAGAACAATTTGCATTACGGTATATGTACCGTATTTACTCGCGTAACGAACCCACTCGCATGATGAACCTACCCACCCCCGATTTTTGCCTAAGAATTTGAAAAAAAAAAAAAAGCGTCAGTCAATAACGCTTTCCTCCGTTTTGCACCGTAATGGTCCATAACGCATTTCTTGGCAGTGCGCCAAGATGCTGCGCAGCGATAACATCACGGTTTGTTTACCTTTTGATGTTAGCTCTAGCAAGGCGGAGAAGCAAACTTTACAGGGTGCCAGTGCTTGTCCGGTTGTGCAAGCCTCGTTTTCAGTATGTTCGCCTTAAGGGCGACCCACATGGAGTGAACTTGTGCTGCGGATTTTGAGCGGCGCGGCGGAATGCCGACGCACCACCGCCACCACAAGCGGCGGAAAACAAGCGGCTGCCGCCTGACCGCTGCCCACTGCAGGCAGGATTTAGAAATAGTGTGATTCTATATGCTTAGTAAAATGCTGAAAAGAACAGCTGTGCGTTTACAGTTAAGCAATTATTTATTCAATGACGACAAAGAGGACGAATTATTCTTTGTTACCCTATTCTGAACCAAAATAGTTAACCTGTTTGAACCTCCTGCGCTTCCTGACGTCAACCGACGCGTGGTGGCTAAGCCTAGCAGCTTTGAAAATCCAGAAGTATTCTGAAAGTGGTGGCGCATTTCATCGCTAAAGTTTTGTGCTGTGTGCATCTTCAGACAGAGCAAAAGCTTCGTGCGACTTTTGTTTGCCTTGAACATAAGCACAGTGTAGCGGCAACGAGTTCGTGTTGAAACGAGAGGCCGCTTCGGCAGGCGCAGCCATGTTGTAGAAGCGGGCGGAAGTCGGACGTAGTCGCACCCTGATTGGTCCGCGCTGACAGGCCACATTGGCCGCTTCTGGCCAGCGGCTAGCCACGTGCTTCCATTGGCGACTGATGTGTGGAAGGATGGACGACACTCGCAAAGAAAAAAAAAAGTTGGCACGTAATTTGCAGCACCTGTCCGAAGTCATAGCCTTTCATGGACGTTGGCTGGGACTGCGCTGACAGTACTTATCCTTATTTCTGAATTAACAGGGTTCGAATTAACGAGTATTTAGATGCGAGTTGCTTCTGAATTAACAGGGTTCGAATTAACGAGTATTTAGATGCGAGTTTCGGAGGCTGCGCGGAAATGAGGGTAGCAGCCGCCACCGTGGCCGCCAACCCCTACCCTCCGGAGCCGCCGGCCGCCGCGCCGGTGATGGCGTCATTTAGGGTTTACCCACTCTTCCACGGTTTTATCTGGTTCCATCTTCGGTCCCCGTTTAGGACGTGCGCAGCCTCTAACTATGCGGAGGTGCTTTTTTTTTGGCCACGTGCTGAGTGCCAAGCCGCCCAGACGTGGCGGTGCGTAGTTCGAATTAGCCGTAGCGGAACCGACTCGCTTTCTAATTAACAGGCTTTTTTATACACAGATCTCTATGGAGTTTGGCCGGACCAAGTAGTTTAGTTTGAATTATCCGAAAATTCGAATTATCGAGGTTCGAATTAACGAGCTTTCACTGTATTTCCATTGTCAAATATTTCCGGAGTACCAAGAAAATCGCGCCACGGCATCGGTTTTGAAACGGCAAAAGACCGAGGCTGACAGAATTTTGGTAAATACCATATTTACTTGCGTAATTTGCGCACCCCCAACTTTTTTACTCGCATTTAACAAAAGGGCAGTGCCCTACTTGAGGGGTCTACACAAGGGGGACGCAGTGCGTACGTAGGTGCACGCAAGAGAGGCTTGGGAAGATCGGCGCAACGGCGTCACAGTATGCGCTTGCAAAAGGTTCTAGTGGCGAGGGTACGAATTGTGCGCAGTTTACCCGGCTTGCTCGCGCTGGCGGTCACATTCCCTGACGAACTGTTGCCCGCGCACCCGAATCTGAAACTACCTAACCTTTTGCTTTTCAGTTTGCTGCTAGTCAGCCGGGCAGCACGCGAGGATGGCATTTTATTGCGCCCATTATCTCCTTTGCTTCCCACTGCTGACTTCGCAATTGTATCCATGCGCATTTATTGCTTTGAGCTGTACATGTGCTGTCACGCCATCCCACAAGGAACTACATAACGTGGAGCAGAGCGGGAGGGGGTGTGAATCTTACTTTTAATTAAAATAAACTATTTTTTTCTTTTTTTTGGCCAGCGACTCGGGTGAGAAGGGTCTACGTAAAGGTGTCAGTATACAGTATGCAGTGCACATTATGACCTTTGTAGCGTTTTTAAGACATGTTTGCAAAATTTTCGTGTAATTTGTGCACTTCCTTTTTGAATCCTTAATTTAAAGAAAAATGTGTGCAAATTATGCAAGTAAATACGGTAAATGTTCTTCATAAGCCATCAAGTTCAATCTGTCAGTGTTCTGGTTCAATTTCACAACAACGAAGCCTTTACTTCAGCTAAATTTTTCACGGCTCCTGTGAATTTCAAAAGAACAAAACACGGATTGTGTTGACTACTGTTTTGACTGTTTGAGCGTGAGATTTGATCACACCTGGTGCGTGTGTGATTATTACACTGGTGTCTAGACAGATGTCAGCAGTAGTCATTGGTTTACAGCACACGTCTTCATGCCAGCATGTTCACAAACACCTGTTTTGTGCAGTAAAGCCATTAGTTACACCTGGTGTTCACATTGAAGGTGTGAAACTTCCCCTTGTGTGATTATATGCAAATGTATTTTTGCAGAAAGAAATTTATCAAAATATAGACCTGTGAAGGTCACCTATATCACACTTCTCATGGTCTTATTGTGCTACTTATAGTCTCCGGGCAGAAACAGAGTCATTCTTTTATGCATTTGTCTGTGAACTGATTGTGGGAAGTGCGGAGGCTAAACCACATTTATTGCAATCTTAGTCTTGTATATCGAATGTATTGTGAAACTCGCAGCCTTTTGTTTGGTGCACAATGCTTCCTCTTCTATTTCTTTTTTATCACTTCATACTTTATGTGCCTTGAAATCCTGCCAAACAGAGCCATATAATAAAATCGAATTTAGCATGCCAGAATAGTTTGGCAGAAATATTGTACAGTGAAAGAGAGTCCACGAGGCAGGTACATTGCTCGAATTAAGTAATTACACTTATTTTCATACATCAATTGCAACATTGTGAAAGGTGCAGTAAAACCTCCTTAATTCGAAGTCGTCGGAATTGCAAAAAATATTCGATTTACCCGAGTTTTGGAATAAACTGACACAGCAAAAAAATTGTACCCAGGCAAAAAATTTCGTTGTGGGAACGGGCTGCCTTTATTGGACAAACTTTCCGATTGCCATATGCTGTCGCACAAGTCTAACCCCCAACTCACAGCTCTTAGCCAATGCATCACTCCCACCAGTCCCTGCTCCTTCCTACCACCATACATGGTTTTATAGTTTCCCAAAGGATGGCATTGCATTGCACGTGGAACTCAATACAATAAATACGTAACGATGCAATCACAAAGACAACTGTCCAAAACCAATGGAGATCAAAAGCAAAAAAAAGAGTGCTTTACCCTGCTGTCCGCACTCACTTGTGGCCTGACGAACTAGTGGCAAACCAAACTGTGAACAGTCCTGTAGTTTCGGATTTGGATGCGATGCAAGCCTCAGAGATTGCTCCGACGCCGCCTATCGCTCATCAGTGGAAGCAACCGCCAGCGCAAATGAGCTGGATGAATGTGCGCAATTGGAACTTGCTTTAGCGGAACTGATTTGTGTACAAATTAACATTCTTTGACACATGGAGTCCCATGTGCTCTGCTGGAAACGGCGGCAGCACGGGCCCGTGCTATCCGCCGCTTGTCCAAAACTGCTTGAGACTTAGCAAATAGGTCGGCTCCATGTATTGGCTCCACGGCCCAGGCCAGCATTGCGCAGTCAACCCATCGTCGCCTGGAGCAAGAATTATCGTGTCGCGGGACAAGTGCGGGTGCAGATTTCGGTTTGCAGTGAAATCGGGAATGAAGAATTCCTGCATAACACCCTTGATCTTCGCATTAACTGTGCCAGTGCAGGCTGCCTCTTCGAATTATCCAGTCAAATTTGCATTAGAAATTATGGGACCGCAGAAGTTCTTCAAATTATCTGGGAGTTCGAATCATCGCGATTTTACTGTACAGACGTGATCTGCATGAAAAAAAATAAAGGGAGGAGTGTTACTCTGTGCTTGTTTTGCAGCCAAGTGATTTAAGGTACGAGGAAGGGACAGTGTGCCATCCCTAAAAAGAGCACATTTAATCAAGCTCGTGGCAAATGCATCATGAAGTAAGCCTTCAGGCAAAGCATAATTATTTTTCGCTTGCCACAAGGGACGAACTACTTTTTGATCTCGGATGTAGGCAGTACAAACAAGAGTGCTAACCTTGATAACGTTGCACCTGATGCATGAAATGGAGTATAGTTTTAGTATACTGGCAATTATTTTATTGTCCAGCAACAAACATCCTTTGAACAAAAATGTAGCTTTATCTGTTGCTCAAAAGTTCTGACGCACTTTTGTTTAGTATATACAGCTTATAAAATATGCGCACCTGTCTTGTTTCATCTTTTAGTACCTCTTGCTTAGGTGTGATTAAGTTCATAAATTATATATGGGGAAAGAATTCATTTATAATTACACCAAATTTAATGTTTATGGATAAACCAATATTCATATCAGGATTCGGCCTTATGCCAAGTAATGAATCGGAGGTTGACCGGTGCTGAGCATGCTGTTCGAACATTTAAGAGCATAAGCTCTTACTACTCGCATTCTAACGTTTCTGGGCCGTCCCAGATTTCAAGATGGTGGCTGGAAATCTCAGGTCAGCAAAATGTAACCCTCCATCACGTGACCGCGCACAGACAGTCTTCTGGCCAGCACGGCGGCTGGTTTGCCCTCTATGCTGGCGTTCCGCTATGCACGTATTGTCTGAGCGGGTGCTGAGACTGGTGCCACATGGGTTCATCATTGGTGACAAAATTGTGGCCCACCCGTTTGGTGAAGAGGGTTCGGAGTGGTGGCAAACCAATCTGCACGATACGGCGACAAAGTTGTTAGTTGAGTTGAAGCCTGGTGTGTTTGAGGGGTTCGTACCGACGACCTGTGGTCCTCGAAACCATAATGGGGGCGACCTTCGAAGGTCCATGGCGGGCGAACTAGTGGTCTCAGAGGGATACAGGTGGTACCAAACAAATCGTCGTTTCGTGATGTACACGTTGGTATCCGAATTTGTCGAACATGCATAGGTGAAAACAACTTGGCTAATGCTGTTCATTTGATTTCGTATTCACGAATCATTCAATTAATTTTTTTTTCTTACCAAATACAGCCAGCATGCTAAGCTTATTGTCTTAGCAGTGTTCTGCATATGTTTTTGCAAAGGTTACAATTTCCGCAGTTTTTTTTAGGTTGTATTTGAGCAATGCATAAAGAATGTGGGCGAGAGAAAACGGAATATTACAGGCACCTTCTTTCAGCTGAAGGTTTATTTGAAGCACGTGGAATTGGTGTACAGAAGAAAGAATGCTTGAATGAATGATGCCGACAATGTTGCTCTGTGCTTTTTTCTTATACTTTTATTATTATTTCTAGGAAATGGGCCAGGACCTAGTTGTGCCTGACCATCAGACAAGGTGCCCTGCTGCTATTGAGTTTGGCCAATATGAAATTCAGACATGGTACTCATCCCCCTACCCTCAAGAATATGCCAGGTGGGGTTGATGCCTATTTCAAGACAATTTTTCTTCCTTCTGCATGTGATTTTTGGCTTATGTGCCCTCCTCTTTTCCCACAATTCACTTTAGGCTTCCAAAGCTCTTTCTCTGCGAGTTCTGCCTCAAGTACATGAAGAGCCGGAACATATTGTCTAGACACATGGTAAGACCCCTTGTAAGACGTGCATTTTTTTAATGTTCATTTTCATCTGTCCTTTATTGTATGCAGCAACCCCTCTGTACAGTATTGCACTTAAATGTGTGTTAATGTTAATGCAGTGTTCTGTTCGTACGTAATGGAACAGTGGCATAGTAGTGGAATTCGGTATTTTTAGCCTACTTCATTTCTTTCTTTGACTTGAGCTGTCTGCTTGAAGTGATGTAATATTCTTATGTGCAGCGCAAGTGCACCTGGTTTCACCCACCAGCCACGGAAATATATCGGAAGGGTGAGGTATCTGTATTTGAGGTGGATGGCAATGTGAGCAAGATCTACTGCCAGAATCTGTGCTTGCTGGCCAAGCTGTTCTTGGACCACAAGACCCTTTACTATGATGTGGAGCCCTTTCTTTTTTATGTGCTGACCAAGAACGATACAAAGGGCTGCCACCTGGTGGGGTACTTCTCCAAGGTATGTAATGTGCTGTTGTGGCTTACAACTGTGATTTACTGGCTGCTCAGATTATCTGATAAAATTTTCAAAATAACTTTGGATACCTCATTATATTGGGGAATTGACTAAGGTGTCAAATCACTTTCAAATATATTATCATGGTTTTACTGCTTGTGTGTTGGCGATTTTCACTACATAGAGAAGGTGCCTATATTGGTCCAATATATGGCGGCATTAAGGACTTCTAAGCACTTTGGTCAGCCTAGGTAGAACCGGACGTATTTTTAAATTGCACAATTGACTTACACTGTTTTGCTGATGGTAGCAACCTCTTATGCGCCAAACAGTTTTTCATTGCTTATAAGGGTATAAACTATAAAGGAATAAATGAGTAAAGGAATAAACGAGAGACAAGGAAGAAATCGCTGGCTGGTGTTTGAAAACATCTGATGTGAGAGCGGAGCAGCAGGTGGTTGACGTGCTGTGGAGAGAAATCAAGCTCTTTGCTGTTGATGCTATGCAGTACATGAATAACAGAATGAGAAGCTCAGTTTTATGCGTTTATCGTAGGGGTGAGAAAACCCTGTGATTGTCATGCTGCTTGCATAGAAAACGAGCTAAAATAGTTTGCCTGTCACTGTCACTAAAGCTGTACCCTTTGTTGTTTTTTAATGCCTTAATACAGTAGCTGACGGGTAATTCAGACTTGTAGGATGTTTCGGACCTCGATGAGGCACCGTCAGTCATCTCATAGAAGCGAATATGTAATTACTTATGGAAAAGAGCGAAGCCGCTGATGCCTTTGAAGCTCTGGGCTTTCCGTTCTCGAGGCAGGGTTTTGTACTGGAGCTCATGCCTTCTCGTTGACCAGTCTGTACGCCTTCTCCCTACCTTTCACTTTGTTATTGAGATAACTTTTCAGATTCGCAACGGATATTTCGGACTTCAAAAGGCCGAAAGTTTGATTTTTCGGAGTAATTTCAGTCTCCTGCGGGCCAACATCGGCCATCTTATCGGCTTTTTGCCAGCGCAAAAGGCGCCATCTTGGATTAAGGTCGATTTACGCTGCAGTTGGATTGGCTTCACATACTTTCAGTACCTCATTGTTGCCAGTAGAGGTCCCTGAGATCTCTGACACTTCGAGGTAGCAGCCGGATTGTCATCGCCGTCAACTTGCTTTTGTCACCGACGTTGTCGCGGGCAGTTATTGCTTGTCCCATACGTTGAAAATTGGTTGTTGGGGGAAGGAAATTGTGCAGGAGCTATCTCACATCTCGGCAGGAAGGGATAAAGGAGAGACTGAGAGAAGAAAGGAAGAAAGAGGTGCCGTAATGGAGGGCTCCGGAATAATTTCAACCACCTGGGAATATTTAACGTGCACTGACATCGGACAGCACACGGGCGCCTTTGCGTTTCGCCTCCGACGAAACGCGGCCACCGCGGTCGGGTTCCAACCCGGGTACTCCGGATCAGTAGTCGAACGCCCTAACCACTGAGCCATCGCGGCGGGTCTCATACGTTCGCCATTCGCCGTTTCGTCACTTGGGTTTCTCTGATCGCGTCGACCGAGTGGCGCTCAGTCTTCACGAAGTTGCATCCGTTCACCATTTTGTGATTGCGCCCGGAGGTTCCGCCGCTTTGAATGAAAAGTGCCTTATCTTTGCGTGTGTTTGACGAGCGGTGTGGTGCACACTCGGGTTGTGGACAACATGGCCGTGCCGGGTTCGTCAAAGAAGCGTGGGAAGCATTCCAACTGAATGCGGTGACCTTGCTGTCTAGCGTGTACAGTGAAAGCACAACTGTGGCACAAATACAGGCGCCAATCGTCGCCAGCAAGAGAAATTATCCGCAAGGTAAAATCAGTGACATTTTTAAGTAGATTTCATCTAAATAAAGTGACTTTTTTGTACTTCACGGATTTTTCGGACTGTTCGATTCGAACCATTTTTCGGGTCTCTACGGGTCCGAAAAATCGGTCACCGACTGTGTTACTGTGAATATCAGTATAGATTTCTAATCGTATGTGCACGGGGAAAGCGAGAACAATGAGGTTGCCTTTTTCTGTGCGCTCATTTACCAGAGCAGCAGTGTAAGAGCACTTCAGTTACTGGGCCACCACAGCATCTTTGAGTGGAAAAAGGAAAATAAATGCGTATAAGAGACCTATTTAGTCACTGAGTCGACAAGAGGAGTGCCACATACCATATTTACACAATTGTGTGTCGACTCGAATGTAAGTCGACCCCCTAAATCACATTTCCAAAAAAAAAAAACTTCAAGGTTGTTTAAGCTTCGCCTTGAATGGTTGAACGCGATAGCCGTTTATCGCCAGTCGCTACCGGCTGCCAAAACGAAACATTCCAAAACGAAAATGTATTAGTCACTGGACTACTCGTCCACACTTGCGCCATTGGCCTCACTAGTGCTGCCATCGTGATCGCTGCTGCGGTCCCACAGCACGTCGTTCTAACGTCGTTGTCCAGCGAAATCCCGCACTTTGCAAACAGCCACATCTCGACATCGTGTGGAACAGCTGAAAATTTTCCTTGCTGCAGCTGCCACACCTGTATCAGCCGCTATGAACGTTGAACTTGCGGCCCGGCGTGCAGCTGTTCGTTTCTTTGGCATAAAGAATGGCAGCCATCTTGAATGTAGCCGTGAATGAGTTCCGGTCGCTTGTTGGACCTAGAGCACAAATGACGACTGACGAAGCACTACAGTGAAAACTTGTGAAATGCGGCCGGCAGTAGTCAAATGCGTCAGAGCCAAAGAGAAACTACGCGTGAATCCGTCAGCTACCGACACTCCCCAGCACCGCTGCCGTTGCGAGTGGGTGGTGCCGCCTCGATTGGAACAGCGGCCCTTCCACCAACTATCAACGCTCCCTTGAGCGCCGAGCGCGCATTTGAAAGTAAAAAAGAAAACTTGTTGGATGCTTGTGCTTCCCGTAGAACACGATTGCGTTATCAGGCCGCCGCCGCTTATCAGCAACTGCAGTCTGCAGCCACGTGTGGGGAGTTTGGGGCGCCAGTTTGCTGCTATCGATTGCCGCCATCGGCAGCCGCCCGCGCGGGGAGGGGATGTAAGTCTGCACGTTGACTAAGCCTCTGCTCAAGGCCAGCACCAAGAGCAATGCGACGGAGCCGCGCCTCAAAAATGCAACCACGCTTTAGCATGCCCGATATCTCGTTTGTCTCGCCTTTACTTATAGTGCCATGTTTTCGTTTCGATTGTAAGTCGACCCCCCTCCCCACTTCAGATTTTCAAATTTTGAAAAATAGGTCGACTTACAATTGGGTAAATACGGTAAACCAATGTAACGAAGGTGTTGCGGTGGTCGACCTTGATGTAAGGAACTCACTAGCTGCATTACTCGAAAGTTTGCTGGATTATGTGCAAGTCCCATGGCGATAAAACACAAACCGCCATGAGAGGAATGTCTACGATCGCAACAAGTGAACTCAGTGTGATTGGTACTTGTCCATGACAAACGTAGCAGTCTCCGCAGCTTTTGCTTTTGTAGCGTCGCACCAAGCGGCACTGCAACAGTACAGTCCAAAAACAGCACAAAACAACGGGACATAGCGAAGAAGGCATGGGACGAGCAGTGCATATCCATTGCTGCCTCTCAGTTGCTTACACGATTCAGTCGTTGACACCAGACTCAGCAGGAATGGGGACGGCGCACAGTACCGACAACACGAGGCAAAGAGTCCGTTTCCCGGGGCAACAGCAGGCTGGGCAGACTGAGGGCTCTTTTTTTTTTTTCTAATAAGTGACGAGCACGCAGAAGGAAGCAGGTGCATCCGGCTTCACCTCCCCCTCTCTCCATCCTGCGTATAACAGCGGCGTGCTTCCACAGCGCAGACGGTGGCGGTCCTTGCTGCACTTTTTTGTTATCAATGCGATTGCGAAATGTTTCTCCATGTCGACGATGAGGGTTTACTGTTAACATTTGCTAGGTCTTTCTTCTACATTTATTTTTCATTTTGAATTTCATTACACACGATCCTTTCAACTTTTCACGTGAGAACGGGATGTAATGAAAACCTGCATCTAACGAAAAATTGCAGACTTTTCTCAATTTCGTTATATCCAGGTTTAACTGTATTAGAGGAAATTAGCCTTCAGAAAAAGCAATCTGCATTGCAGTACTCTATGGCATGCCACCTTGTCTTAATGAACATCCTGCGAGCTTGTGGAAACCAGTGCAGTGTGAAAACTTCCTGTTCAGAACACTCTGTATTGCCTGTTCCTAACAACTCATTCAATAATACTTAACAGCTCTTCAATCTTGTTACTGGGCAAACGTCCATGTAAGAGTGCTTCCATAATTAATTTTTACCGCAAAACTCTGACAGCAACTTATAAATGTGCTTGTGGACCAGTCATGGGATGGGGCAAATGATGTGATTACACGGGCACCAATCCTCCATGGACTAGTTTTCAGCACTGCCTCAGTGTGGTGTTGATTTCATGAAAATCGCCAATACACAGACTGGTTGCGCATGTCTGGTATATATGTACACTACTGATGTCACTTGTAACACACATGTGCCTTTTTAGGAGAAGCACTGCCAGCAGAGGTACAATGTGTCATGCATCATGACCATGCCGCAGTACCAGAGGCAGGGGTTTGGACGCTTTCTCATTGACTTTAGTAAGTGCAAGTTCTTTTGGCAGTGCACGCAATTTGAGTGATGGCGCCTCCTAAAAGCATTTCCTTGAGAAATTCAAACTGTTTCTGCAGGCTACCTGCTGTCCCGGAAGGAGGGGTTGACTGGGACACCCGAGAAACCCCTCTCTGACCTGGGCCGCATCAGCTACATGTCTTATTGGAAAAGCATCCTCCTTGAGTTCCTCAACAACTACAAGGAGACCAACATCTCCATTCAGTGTATGTGTCTTGTGGTGCGATTCCTGTGCCAAGCTAACCCCTGCTGCAGGCTTATACATTCGGGTGTTGCATTCACACTGCATTTTTTTTTAATGAGATATTACTTTTGCTTAAGTCACCTTTACTTTGACATGCTCGTAATTATAACTGCTAAGGGAAGAAAAGTAGTGCCTGCATTTTAAAACCAGGCTACATTATACTTGTGAGCAAACATTCTTAATTCTATTGTTCATCTCTTAACAGCCACTTTTGTTGACAGGCCTACTAGAATTTCTGCTATTGTTAAGACACTCCTTAGCTTTCATTGGATCACAATGCTGTAGAGTGCCTTGGATATCATTAAAACGAAGCTTTAAATTTGGTCCAATTTTGACTCCGCAGTGTAAATTTATAAGAAGCACTCAGGTTCCTTAATAGTCATTCGAGAACTGATTCACTTCAGTTTCTTATACAGTAAACTCCCATTAGAACAAAGTCGATTAGGAGAATTCTTGGATAAGATGAACTGCATGAGATGGTTCGTTTCTCATAAATTCATTGTGAAAAAAAAAAAAATCCACTTAACAGACTGTTCGTCTTTATTTTGGACATGCAACCACTAACTGTGGGGACCCCACAAAACTGTACTCATGGGGCATCCACGAGGCACTATTTAGAAAAGAAAAAATAAAGCGTTTCAATGCAAGAAAGCACACACCTTCACGCAAAAGTGTGGGGAAACTCTCTTGCAGGGATGCGCTTTTTTGGAAGGAAGCTTTCTTGCCAGTAGGGGTAAGGCGGGACTCCTGCAGGGATCTGGTATGGCCAGATCATGCCCAGTGTACTAAAAGGCGCATAAGCACTGGGTGCACCTGCTCGTTGACTTCAGGCTTAAACTGTGAGAGCACAGTGTTCAACTGACGCCATGTCACAGCATATTATCACAGCGCAGAGATGGCCAGATAACTGGCACCATGTATGCATTGCTTGCGGTAAACGGAAAAGTGTGTAGTGCACCTCCTCAGAGGTGGTAACGGCCACGACGCGAAAGAAGCGATTGTATGAGAGATGCATGGCTACCGAGCTGGGCACCTTCAGATCGCTCGAGCCGGAGAGAAAGCAAAAATTAAAAAAACAGTATGAATACAGTAGAACCCCGCTGGTAACATCTTTCACAGAATCGCTGGGAAAAAACATACCGGCTGGAAAGAGCGCGTGAAAAAAATGTACATTGTTACCCGCCATATTTTTGTGTTTTTATTGCTAAAGGGGAACATGCTTCTGTGAAGTCTACAAGGCCTTGTGGCCCTTGTGATAATTTGTATGCAGAGAAAGTCCTAATCTCTACGATGGCTCTCCATCTGCCTGAGCAGCTGTTTGTAGAACGGAGGCGGCAGCGAAGAGGGCAAAATTTGTACACCATTTTCTACATTATTTTGTGCGGCGGCAACTTTAATCTTACACAGTTCTTGTCTGTTAGACCTTAGAAATCGCATTTTCCAGCTTCAGTCAACTGTTCAAACGCAGACAATAAAAACGTGGCTCGGTCCAACCTGTGCAACTGCGTCTTGTACAGCGTGGTGCACATGTGCACCACATGTGCACCACATGTGCACATGTCGTTCCTTATCTGCTGCCCTGCCGTTTAACGTACTTGTTTGGTTGAAGTGGGGGTGAGGCTGCACTGCTGTGGCCTTTTGACAGAATGCAATTGAAGGTGTGTGCCATGTCACTGTTTGGCCATGCTTGGGGAAAAGAGTGATAACAGCATCCTGTGAACAGTTCCATTCTATGTCAAGGTGAGCTAAGCAGAAGGGTAGCCAAGCATAAACAATGCGTGCATATTGCACTATTATTAATGCTAGCCACATGCCATCAGAAAGGGCTGGAATGCATTTTGGCCGCCACTCTTATGGTCACTAAACTTTTGAGATGCTGAAAAGTAATGTGCAAACGTACTATATTTGCATGAACATGACGCATGTTGGAAGAATTTGTCTTTTAAAATGAAAAGGTTAATGTTAAAATTATATCGCAAGCTCACACTGTTCAGGGCAACCATATATATTTACACTACTTGTAGACTGAGAGGAGTCTTCCATGCTGCCAGTGTTATTTTAGATGGAACATTTAAGAAATTTGTGTGGCTCAGTGGATGTAGTTATAGGTAACATGACCAAATCTTAAAATATAGCCCAAAAATGCATTTCTTTCCATTTCTAGAAGTGCTGCAATGCCTTTTGCAGTAATTGCTTCATTGGTCTCTTCCTGTATTTTTTTTTTTTTGCTTTGGCTTAGAGTTGTGTGTCTAAGTCGTTACTGTTTTCTTCAGGTCTGTCCTCATCAACTGGTCTTAATATCCATGACATTGCAACTACCCTGCAGCATCTTAACATGTTCAAGAAAATGGGCTCCGAGAAAAGCCGGTATGTAATCATTGCAGTTACCTGCAGATTTCCTTGGAAGCTAGCATTTGAACAGTGCTCAATAGCTAGCTACTCTTGTGCCTCTTGCATGCTGTTCCAGCATAGTCATCAGAATTGACAAGCAGATGCTCAGTGAGCATATGGCAAAGGTTCACTCTGGAAAGGACCGGAGGATTGTCTTGGACCCTGAGTGTCTTCGCTGGACACCCCTGGTCACTCAGCCACAGTTCAGGGATGAAGAACCCGAGGTTTGCCAAACGTTTTACTACTGCTTTTCGCTCAGGTTTTGTGGCGATAACTGTACAAGCGACTTGCTCTGTGTAAATGGTGTTGCTGCCTGTGTTGGCATAGTGTGTCAAATTGCAAACTTGCACATTCACCTTCTACCCAGTCAGTGTGTTGTCCAAGGTTGCTCAGGAGGGTGTGCTAGTGTAGATTAGCTGTATGGTGATGTGATTCAGCTAAACCTTTCAGGGAGAAAAAGGGGAGGGGGTGCTTTTATTGGGAAGGGATAGAATGCATCTTTCTCTCACTTAGCTCAGAAGGAGGGTGAAAAGTGTTAGTTTCTATTAGTTGCTTTTTCTAAGTTCTTGCGATTAGGATTAGTGGTAGTGTGAAGTTGTTAATGCAATAATTTGCATGCTTTGTGTTTCAACAAAAATTTGTTTTCTTGTTAGCTTCTATGTAGATAAAGGCTGTTTTAATAGGTTCTGTGTGCATGGCAGCTAGAACAAGTGTCATGTTTTTTTCGACTTCATGACTAGCAACTTTGATTGCTTGCTAGCCATTCTTACAAGGCCTCAGTATGTTTGTGCACTTGAGCCATACTGTTACACTCCAGCGTCATTGTTTCTTTGTAGAGACTGGGCATTTTAGCATCATTAGTAATTTTGACTTAATAATGGAAAGCATGGATTCTCAGTCTAGGACTAAGAGTTCCTACAGGGGGGCAGGGCTTGCTGACAGAGCATCCAGTATAGTTCACATGAACAAATGCTCACACCCACTCACACTATTTTAGACACCCTAGCGAAGATTCGAACTTGCAGATGAGGACGACGCCCTTGATGCTACGCAGCATGCAGGTCAGCACGTGCTTCTCAGGCAGTCACGTCGTGGTCGGTATGTGTTCGACATGCACATGTTCAGCGCTCAGCTGGAAGAGGTCCTTTTGTTTCTAAACTTTGGTGTGGCGTTTTTGGGGATGGTAACAGGTGTGCGGTGGTGAGGCCAAGCACATCTGTTGTGGCGAGATTGCTTTCAGCCCCTATTCGGGTGGTCCAACAAGGCACCTCTCGGCTGCATCTATATTAGTGTGTTTTCGGGAAATGAACCTCATGCTTATTTTCCAGGTGGAAAGGGCGATGGCACCTTTGAAGTGAGGCTCTGAAGATACCAGTCTTAATAATACAGTCAAAACTCGATTTAACGAAACCCGATTTAACGAAAATCTCGATTTAACGAAGGTATCCTAATTCCACCTCAGACGCCCATAGGGTTCAATGCTTTGACTAACCCGAAATAACGAAACCGATTCCGTGATCTGTCCCGATTTAACGAATCTTTTTTCGAGAAATAAAGGTGAAAAAGTGTTAATTTTTGGTCTATTTTGTAGACAGCACCCCAAAATTTATTGATTGCGAGTCAGCGGTAACAGCGCGGAGCATCTTCATCCCGTCGCTTTTTTCAAACTGCGCGGCGCAAAACGAGTTTTAATTTTGAGTCGAGCTCACGAGATGGCGCCAGCAGTAAAAAAGTTTCGTGCCACATTTCATAGATGGCGCTGTTGCAGTTCGCGTGTTTTTTTTGTGTGTGTTTGTGTGTTGTGCTCTGTGTTCGCTCTTGTGCGGATTTCCCCGTGTCTTTGAACACACGTCTTTGTCAAGCTGAGCTTGTTAGGCCTCCATCAGTCTAGCCTTGCTATCGTGAACGCGGACGTGGTGTGTGCGAGCAAGCGCGCCGCTAACCCTCCTGACTAGCAGATGGAGCCCTGCAAGAAACGAAAAAGGCTTACCCTGGACGAGAAAGCGGACATAATTCGTGCTGTGACAAGTGGACAGAAGAAATGTGACGTGGCTGCATCACATGGCATTCCAGCGAGTACTCTCTCCACAATATTGAAAGGGAAAGATGACATCCTCCGCGCCACTTCGTCGGAGAATCTCTCGCGCAAAAAAACGCTGAAGACCACTCCTCAAAGCAAAATGGAAGAGGCCCTCTTCGCCTGGTTTATGGATTTGCGGGCGAAGAATAGTATTCCCGTGAGTGGAGACCTGCTCCAACAAAAAGCTCGCTCTTTCGCGTGCTTGCTGGGCGACAACGAGTTCAAGGCAAGTCCCGGCTGGCTGTCGCGCTTCAAAGAACGACACGGCATCGTCGGGAAAGTGCTTAGCGGTGAAGCGAGCAGCGTAAGCATGGCTGTAGTCGGCGACTGGCAGTCTGAAAACGTGCCCGACATTCTGGGAAAATATGCCCCCAGCGACGTCTACAACGCCGACGAGAGCGGTCTATTCTACCAAATGCTGCCTAAAAAAACACTCGCCCTGAAGGGGTAGGCGTGCCACGGCGGCAAACACAGCAAACAAAGGCTGACTCTTTTGCTGTGCGTCAACATGGACGACACCGACAAACGAGACCCGCTTGTCATCGGAAAGACTGCGAGGCCGTGCTGTTTTAAAGGCACCAAAAAGCTTCCTGTGAAGTACGTTGCCAATTCAAAGGCGTGGATGTCGCGTGGCATTTTCGCTACATGGCTGAAGGAATTTGACAGTGACATGTGTCGCCAGAAAAGGAAAGTGTGCCTGTTGCTGGATAACTGCACGGCCCACTACGTTGCAGAGGTCGAGCTGACCAGCGTGGAGCTCCGCTATTTCCCCCAAACGCAACGTCCGTGGTTCAGCCCTTGGATCAAGGGATAATTAATAGCGTGAAGTGCGCATACAAGCGTCGAGTCGTCGACAGAGTTCTCCTCAACCTGGAGCTGAAGCGCGAGACGAAAATAGATATTTTTATGGCGGTTGAGATGGTGGCGGCGGCTTGGAGAGCATTGAGGCCGTCGATAATTGTCAACTGCTTCAGGACTGCCGGTTTCGGTACACTAGGCCCTGAAACTGCCGAAGCTGGTCCGGACTGCGCGAGCGCCGTGCACGAGGATGAAGATGCCTGGGAACACCTTCGCTCAGTGGATGAAGTGCCCACAGGCATAAGTTTCTCAGACTACGTGAACGCCGACGCAAACGCAGTCACAACGGAAGTTTTGACTGATGCCGATATGTTGCGGCTTGTAGGAAGCGTGGAGGGAGTGACGGCTGAAGACGCTGCCGACGACCCTGCAGGTGCCGAAGCTCCCGTGCCGACACCAGGTCAGGTGATGGATGCTCTCGATCTGCTGCGACATTTTGCCGGCGCACACGAGGGGACGGAAGACGCGCTGGACGCACTTCAGACCTACGAGAAATCGGTGCGGCCGTTGCTCACAAAGCGCACGCAGGCAAAGATCACCGACTTCTTTGGTGGAAAATAAATTTGTAGTCCCCTCGGGCCTTTCTTGTCGAGTAAGAATTTTTGTTGTTTCTTTTCATACGCGCTAGCGGCGCCGGTCGTGGTGTTGGCGCTACCCACTCGAAAGTAGCGCGGGGGGTCATGACGATGACCATACGGACCCCCAAAGATTGCGCTAGTTGTATGATTACCAACTTTGGCGCCAATTTGTCATTAGCTGTGTGGCTTGCCGTCCCGTTGGCGGTATTTAGGGAAGATTGTTGCGCCGCTAGCCGAACCGTCCTTTGGGTCGGTGCTACCGGCGTGAATTCGTCACGCGCGAGTGCGACGAAAAGTGAAAATGGTACGTGTTAACCGATACGACCGCGATAAGCTGGTACGGTTTATGCGGATGCAAAATGCATTATGTTCAATGGGTGCTCAGTCAGGGACTTGACTTTACTACTTTTAAAACGAAAGTACTGTTTAAGCGGGTACGTTTTAACGAGGTTTTACTGTAATCGAATGTACTGAATTATGTGCCCAAGAAATGCCTCATTCAATTTAACGAAGTTCTCGATTTAACGAAATAATTCACGGCTCCCCTCAACTTCGTTAAATCGAGTTTTAACTGTATTGTAACTCTTTTATTCAAAGCTCTTGCAAGAGTACATATGTTTTGGGCCCTGTCAATTTTTGACTGATTGTGTAGTCTTTTAATGCCAAATAATGTGTAATGTGTATGGTGCCGTGCAGTGAGGTAGCTGCCCACAATGCCAGGCTGCAACCAAGCCTTCATTCTCATGGCCATGGTTCTCATGGGTGCACAACTTGCCGTGATTTTCCTTAGGAGGAAGAGCAGCAGCAGCAGCAGCAGCAGCAGCAGCAGCAGCAGCAGCAGCAGCAGCAGCAGCAGCAGCAGGAGAAGCAGCAGCAGCAGCGTCACCGTCAGAGGGAAACACCTGTGGTTGAAGAGGTCAAGGAGAAAAAGCGACCTAAGTTGATGTCGCTCGCTGCTTCTGTGGCTGCTGAGCAGCGCACGCGGAAACAGCCTGCACCCGTGAAGAGACCACATAGACGACGCAAGCGCAAGATACCTTGGCTGAACAGGAAGCCAGCCAGAAGGTAAATGTTCTGCCTTTTTTCTTCTCTCCCCATGTTCTAGTGAAAGTAGCCTCCATAACCAAAACTCCTTTGTTCATCTGCAGGTAAATTGATTAAGTTGTGTTATTATTCATTCTATTATTTGGCAGTGTTTGTACCAGGAACAGCCCTGCATTTTTTTTGCATTATTTTCCATTATGTGTGCTAAAGCACTATTCTGTTAGTTCTCATACTTGAGTACATCTGTACAGGTAGGTGCTTGTAAATTACAGACCCGTCTGTGAAATGCCGGATAGGAAGGCTGATGCTAAAGGTTGATATTTGGCGAATGTGCATTCGTAAGCAAATTATTCAAAAGCTTTCTAAAAGTCTCTAAAAAATGGTGTCCCTGTGCAATCAGTTTTAGGTGCATTTACCCCATGTACTATATTCATAGTAATCGTTCATATGATTTTCTGCCAAGCGCACCACGGGTACCTCAGGCTGTTTCAAACGGCAAAGAGGAGAGTGGCCCCGAGACTGCAGCAGTTGTCCAGGAGGTGCCTCGGCCCCCAGCCCGGAAGTTGAGACGCCTCTCGGAAACAGCCAAGGCCACTGAACCAGATGCCGCACGGGAAGAACCACCTGCGCGTAGGCTGAGGACTAAGGAGCCTGCCCAAGCACCCACTGCAACTGCTCAAGTTCCACGATCTGCGTCCGGTAAACTTCCACGTTGCTGCTCTGCTTTCGATGGAGAGTTTGCGCTCGAACCATTCGAGATTATAGCACCATCCAGGCACAAAATAGAAGTAAGAAAATACGAAATGGTGCTTTTTGGTTTGCAATAAACACAGTTAGGTGTGCCTGTTTCCTTTTTGCCAGCCGGTGTCTGGTAAAATCCCATGTTGCTTTGCTTTCTTTGGGGAGTTTGTGCTCGAACGATTTGAGATTACAGCACCATCCAGGCACAAAGTCTTACAAGTAAGAAAAAACAAAACAGTGGTTTTTGGTTTGCAATAAACGCAGTTAGTTGTGCCTGTTTCCTTTTTGCCAGCCGGTGTCTGGTAAAATCCCATGTTGCTTTGCTTTCTTTGGAGAGTTTGTGCTCAAACGATTTGAGATTACAGCACCATCCAGGCACAAAGTCTTACAACTAAGAAAAAACAAAACGGTGCTTTTTGGTTTGCAATAAACACAGTTAGGTGTGCCTGTTTCTTTTTTGCCAGCCAGTGTCTGGTAAAATCCCATGTTGCTTTGCTTTCTTTGGAGAGTTCGTGCTCAAACGATTTGAGATTACAGCACCATCCAGGCACAAAGTCTTACAACTAAGAAAAAACAAAACGGTGCTTTTTGGTTTGCAATAAACGCAGTTAGTTGTGCCTGTTTCCTTTTTGCCAGCCAGTGTCTGGTAAAATCCCATGTTGCTTTGCTTTCTTTGGAGAGTTCGTGCTCAAACGATTTGAGATTACAGCACCATCCAGGCACAAAGTCTTACAACTAAGAAAAAACAAAACGGTGCTTTTTGGTTTGCAATAAACGCAGTTAGTTGTGCCTGTTTCCTTTTTGCCAGCCAGTGTCTGGTAAAATCCCATGTTGCTTTGCTTTCTTTGGAGAGTTCGTGCTCAAACGATTTGAGATTACAGCACCATCCAGGCACAAAGTCTTACAACTAAGAAAAAACAAAACGGTGCTTTTTCGTTTGCAATAAACGCAGTTAGGTGTGTTTGTTTCCCTTTTGTATTTGTCTGCCTACAGCTCGCACTCCACAGCTGATGGCAGTTTTGCGAGCCAAACTGCCACCGGATGTAGAGAGCCATGCAGCAATTTTTTTTTTTTGCACATGCTTTTTAGATCAAAGCTAACTATATCACACTTGTTAAGGGGAGTATAGATACTGTTTTGATCAGATCATACTAAAGAGTGAAAGTTGGTTGGAATTACTCTATAAGCAGGCTTAAAGCTTCTTGGTGAACCAGTTATGTTATAGCATGAATGTAGCTTCTGCTGCTAAATACATATTAGCATCAGAAGCAATACAATATTTACGAAATTTAATTTGAAAATCCGAATTTGGGGGGTAGACTTACAATGGAAACCAATGCTTGACACTATCAGTAAAGTGAGACAAACGAGATATCAGGAATG
Organism: Amblyomma americanum; assembly: GCF_052857255.1. Classification (NCBI taxonomy): domain Eukaryota; kingdom Metazoa; phylum Arthropoda; class Arachnida; order Ixodida; family Ixodidae; genus Amblyomma; species Amblyomma americanum. Next base: position 235,574,097 of record NC_135497.1, read on the forward strand.
CCACACCGTGGTTGCAGTTGTATGTTTGCTTTATGGTTCTATACTCAGTAGCATTCGGCTATTCTGTGCATGTGTTCGGAAGAATTTTCAATTTTATTTTCTTTTTTTTTGAACCTTTAACTGTGCACTCGGCACTTATGGGAGTGTCAATAGTTGATGGAAGGACAGCTGTTTCAGTTGCGGTGGCACCACCGCCAATCGGAATAGCAGTGCTTCCGGAGAGTGTTGGTAGTTGTTGGAAGAGCCACGCTTCTCATGCATAGTTTGTCTTTGGCTCTGTTTGACACATTTGACTTGACTGCTGAACACGTTTTATCAGTTTTTACTGCCGTGCTTCATGAATCGTCATTAGTGCTCCGTGTCCTTGTTCGCAGCTACTGTATTTACCCGATTGTAAGTCGACCTATTTTTCAAAATTTGAAAATCTGAAGTGGGGGGGGGGGGGGTTGACTTAAAATTGAAACCAAAGCATCGCGCCATAAATAAAGGCGAGACAAATGAGGTATCGGGCATGCTACAGCTTGGTTGCATTTTTGGTGCGTGGCTCCATTGCATCACTCTTGGTGCTGGCCTTGAGCAGCTGCTATGTCAATACGCAGAACCGGTATCCACACCCCGCGTGAGGCGGCCAATGGTAGCTGGCGATAAGCAGCAAACCGGCACCAGCCCACTCCCCACACGTGGCCGCAGATTGCGTCTGCTGATAAGCGGCGGCGGCCCGATAAGGCATTCATATTCTACTCTTAATAGGCGTTGTCCAAGTTTCTTTTTCTTTTTTCTTTTTTTGCCAGGGAGTGTCGGTAGCCAGTGAAAGAGCCGACGCCACTCACGCGTAGTTTCTCATTGGCTCTGACGCATTTGACTACTGCCGGCGGCGCTTCTCAAATTTTTAATGTAGTACTTCGTCATTTGTGCTCTGGGTCCGGTAAGTGACCGGCGCTCGTTCACGGCTACATTCAAGATGGCTCTCATTCTTTACGTCGAAGAAACGAACAGCTGCGCGCCGGGCCGCAAGTTCAACGTTCGCAACAGGTGATACAGGTTTGGCAGCTGCAGAGAGGTAAAATTTTCAGCTATTCCACGCGATGTGGCTGTTTGCAAAGTGCGGGATTTAGCTGCATGACGATGTTAGAATGACGAGCTGTGGGACCGCAGCAGCGATCACGACGGCAGCGCTAGTGAGGACGATGGCGCAAGTGTGAACGAGTAGTCATACATCTTCGTATTGGAATTTGCCCACGGGCGCTCCCGCGCGTTGCAGCCAATAGCGGCTGGCGATAAATGCAGGCCGCAGGATAGTGCTATCGCGCTATATTAATAAATGCCAAGCGTAAACGACCTCCAAGTTTTTTTTTGTTTTTAGGATTGTGATGTGGGAGGTCGGCTTACAATCGTGTAAATACGGTACGTTCGAGGTTGCTGTCATTCTCTGCGCCAAAGAGACGAACTGCGTGCTTGGCCCCCCGAGTTCGACGTTTTGGGACAGGTAATGCAGGTGTGGCAGCTGCAGTGAGGCAAAATTGTCAGCAGTTTCATGTGATGTCATGGTGCGGTTGTTTGCGAAATACGGGATTTTGGGGGACGATGACTTGCTGTGCGAGATTTCCCTGGATGACGTTAGGACGACGTGCTGTGGGACTGCAGCAGTGATGATTGCAGCACTAGCACTGCCACTCATTTGTGACTAGCGAGGACGATGGCGCAAGTGTGGGTGAGTAGGCCAGTAACTAATACATTTTCGCTTTTTTTTTGTTTTCCTCCCCTTTCTTGTTTTCCTTCCTGACATGCAATATGGGAAGGGGGGGGGAATGACTTTTTGTACTCCCCCTTGGACAGTGCTACAAGAGAAACCCTCTGCAAGGTGTTTGATATGAGCTACTATGTCATGGCTCATAGAAAGATATACATATTGAAAAGCATGAGCACTGTAGTTTTGTGAGACATAAAAAGACGTTTGACTGCAGTTATATTTTCTAATTGACATGCAGCTCACAAGGCTACAACATTGCAGAAAATAGCACCATAAATTGTATAGTTCACTGCTGTGTTGTTTGCATGTTTACGTTAACAATCCAGCATTAACAGTGACTGGATGCAGCAAAAATGCAAGCAGCCGGACAGCAGCTGAGGACTTGTACATTGCATCCTAAATGTGGTATTGCATATTGCCACATATAAGTGGTCTTTATTTTTTTTTTAAATGACCAATCGAAACTGGGGGTCGACCTGTAGGCAGAGCCTGCCTACTTGCAGGGTCTAATGTAGATCCAACCGAGCCATGCATAGCACATGCCTTCTGCTGGTGCCCGTTCCCTGCGGGATGCATGGAGCTCCATGTGTAAAAAAAAGTAATTAATAGAGAAATCAGTTTCATTAATGAAAGTTCGAATTGTGCGCCATTTACCCAGCTTGCTTGCTCTGGCGGTCACTTTCCTGGAAGAGTGGTAGTAACGCAACTGTAACTTCCGAAACGTGCAGGACCGCTTTGCCCTGGAATTTGAAACTTCAGCACTATTGTCAGTTTCAGGTCAGTGGGGACACAAGCGAGTGAGGAAGGAGAGCCACTTTATTGCCTTTGATCTACATTTTCCTGCGACGTGCGATTGCGTCGTTGTGCATTTGTTGCTTTGAGCTACACGCATATGACGATGCCATTCCGTGAGGCACTACATAACAGAATGTGCGCTATCAACATACAGTTTTTCTCAAAAGTTTAGAGCCCAGAAGGTTTGCTTCTAAGCCATGTAGTGGGGCTTCTGTAGGGTTCTTGGAAGTCATACACCGCTCCGTAATATGATCGCCCTGACCTGGCGCTTGACAATGCCATTTCTGCTACTGATGTGCTGTGACGATACTGTTTGGGAACACAGGGAAGTGGACAGGAGTTCGTTGAGATGATATCGCGTGTCGAAAATGTGATTCTCATTGATGAAGCTAAACGTGTTCAGGGAAAAAAAATCACTACCTGCTGCAAATGGGTATACATTTTTCACCAATAAATTACTTTTAGAGTAGAATTCATGGTGAGTGGAATGGTTTTTCTTCTGTCAGCGCGTTTTTGCTCCACTGTTCGCGACCTCATATGCAATGAGTTTGGTACTAAAGTTCGTTATAAGTGGGTTCAGGTATATTGAATTCTATTTAGAGAACAAATCGCGTTGAATCACACTGTTAATTATATCCGGGTTTGACTGTAGAGTCTGATACAACTCAAAAACTAAGCAGGAAATGCTCCTCAAAGGAGGCCCTCCAGCCAGTGGCATTGATTGATTTTCATGATGTTGTGGTTAATCCTCTTGGACCCGTTAGTATGACATCCAAAGGGGTGGCAGATGAAAGGGAATCAATCAGGGGTTAATGGGATTAACTGCAGCATCATGAAAATGTGTCGGCGCCTTCGGCTGGAGGGCCTCCTCTGAGGGGCGTCTGCCGCTTTGTTCGCGAGTTGAATCCGACTGTAGTTGCTAGTTGGCGTAGCTGTTTTAGCTGCTGCATATGGTGCTCCAGTATACTCATTTCACCTCCTGCCTTTTGTTGTTGCTATTTTGCCTTGTGTTTTGTTTTCCCTGCACATTCCTTTCCAGACGCTGTGCCTTGCAACCTCCATGCATGCCAGTGCTGCTTCGTCCTTTGTTGCTTGTTCCCATGTTGGCAGCACTTTTTCCAGCTTTCGCTGCAGTTGTGGTGCTTCAGGTACTGCTGCAGGCTTTTAACAAGAGGTGTGTCAGTATCGGATCTGTGGTATAGAAGTGAATATGAAATATAAAAATCGTCTATTCACTTGGGCACTTTCACATTCATTAGTTTGAGGTTTAGATAGTTTTTGTTGGGACTAAAGAAAGGAAAGAAAAATAACTTGTCCCAGCCTGTGCCACGTGGTATAACGGGCTTGGACACCTTCATGGTGGCTTCCACTTCAATGGGTGCTGCCTTAATGCCTCAACATAAAGCAACTTTAGGGCACACTCTGCTTCGAAAAAATTAATGTGCCCCTTAAGGGGGGAGGCTACCCTTGAACACGAACTTCTTTTGTTTCTTGAGATATCTGAAAGAAATTTTCAGGGTAGGCTCACAGCACAACCATTTGAAAAGCTAAGTTTCTTGGAGCTGTGGGCACTACTTCTCAAGTTACAGGAGTATATCAAAGTGGTTCACATAGGTTGCTAGTTCCAGGCCTGAAGAATTTAAATATACTGTCAAGCCCACGTACAACGGCCCCATTTAAGGCGAACTTTCGTTTATAACGAACAAGACCTACGTGACTGTCAAAATGTACATTGTTTCAATGGCACAAAATCACGCGTACATAACGAACGTCATTAAGCCCTGTTACTGCAAACCAACGGCGTAAACCCGGCGCCGCGATGCGAGATAACCTGACTCCGACCCCTTTGTGCACCTGGCGCGTGGCATGTTTCCTCGAGCCTCATCCCAGGCAAACTGCCCACCCCGTTTTGTACCGCTCTGAAGCGAGCTACCCTTTCCGTGCTGACGCGCCTTCCCCACCCCTCCTCGCAGCTCCGCTCCGCTCTCCTCATTCTCTTGCAAATCCGCGCATGCCCTCCGCATCAACCGCACCGCCGCCGGTGCCGATCGCGGAGGCCACTCTCCATGAAGCAGGCTTTCCGTGGGAGCCAAGAGGTGGCTGCACTGACGCTCACGGACGCCCCTCATTGGTCTTGCCGCTGGCGCTATGTGGCTGTATCTTTAGCTTGATTGCTGCCTGTGCATGTTGCACGTCTACCGCGTCATGTGCTTTTGTCAGTCTTGTTGTTTATCATGTTGCGGTGCGGGCGTTTTGTTGGCTTTGTTCAAATCTCGGGCGCTGGTTGAAATTCGGGATGGTGGACGGGAACACCGTGCCCATTTGCCATTGTAATCAGTGGCGGTAGAGGTGATGAAAGCGGCCTGGGCGGAGGTGACGGCGACTGGCGTGCGGAACTGCTTCCGCAAGGCCGGCTTCGTTGAGTGTCCGATGCCGAGCCTGATGCTTCGGAAGATGACCAACCCGGCGGCGATTTGTGGCAGCTTGTTGTCGACTCTGATATGGGGGGTCATGACATTGGTTGGAATGATTTTGTTTCTGTCGATGATGACGCTGACACCGCGGAACTGTGCACGGTCGAGGGCATCGTTTCTGAAGTGCGGGACGAGAGTGACACAAAGGAATCGGATGGGGATGAAACTTCGGAGCCAACACCCATAAGCGCGCCACTAGCAATGTGCTACATAGAGAGCCTCAGACCCCTGTCACACGGGCACTTGTAAGGCCTTAGAAATTAAGGTCCTTTGTTCCAAAGGCGTGTGACGCGCATCTACACGACAAAGTGTCGAGACCTTTGCGATAAAGGTCCGTAGCAATAAAGGCGGCCGTCAGCGGCCTTAAAGTTGCTTAAAGGAGCAACCCAGACGGCAGCGCCAGCTAGCGAGCTCAAAGAATAAAAAATTGACGCAATTTTTAGATTTGAAACCGTAAGAAATATCTAATTTATCTTATTCAATGGTTAATTTTGCGTTACAGTGCACTTAACCGTAGAGGAGGCTATGACTAAAGACATCCACACTGCTAAGAAAGGACTTGAACGCTTTTCAGCAGCCGCATCGACACACACGTGCTTGCGCATCTCGCTTTGCTGTTTTTTCTTCGTTTGCTCTTTGTTGCGTGCGTGTTTTGAGTTTGCTTGCGTGCACAAAGACACAAGCAACAAAGCACGCTTCTCGAACACAACGAGGAGCCGAACGGAAAAGTGCGCCTACCGTGGTCGGACAGAGAACGATGAAAAAAAAAAAAGAAACTTTGTTTCAAAATATCCGTTTCTCACCGTCAGAACGCTCGTTTATTATCGTGATAGCTACTTTTTCCAACATAAACGAAAGCACTCTTAGCTGAAGTGCTACCGTCTGCTTTAATTTCATAATGTTACTAGCACCGCTTCACACACAGCGGTGACTTTTGGCAAATCAGGGAGGCCGCGTTCTAGCTTCTTTGGATTTGCCGTGTAGCAGCGTCGCTGCTCATTTTCGGTTTTCCCCCTTTAGTGCAATAAGACAACTTTACGGCGAAGGCCGAGAAGAAGTCCCGTGTGACAAGGGTATCAGACAACTTGTCTCTGCCAAGGGCCTCGGCAAAGAGCACGCTTTTGCTTTAAACTGGAAACCTCCCTCATCGGATCTGGGCTGCAAAAACAGACGTCCATCACGGACTTTTCTGCAAAGAAACAATTTGGTGTTTTGACAAGCAACTGTCTTTAAAGCTGTGGTCCACTTACTACGAACATCGGGATATAACGAATGGACGCCGCGTGACGCTCATGTTCATTATAAGCGGGCTCGACTGTAGTGTTGGCACTGTGAAATTCATTATGGTCATTCCTGGATAGGTGCCCCAGGGCAAGACAGAGCCCTTTTTCTAAATTTCCCTGCTGGAAAAGTTTAGCGCAGCACTGAATTTAGTGTCACTGATTAGACCTTCAGTAGGCAAATTTTAATTGCTTATAGCAAATTTCAGAAACAATAACTTGTAAAAGCCGGCTTGTCTTACCCTCAGAAATTTATTCAGGTATGGAATAAAAAAAATCCCTCGGGAATTCAATAAGCGGTTCCCAAGCAGCAGCCAGAATGAGCAGTCACACCAGGCAAAAAATACGTTCCGAGAAAACATACCTCAAAGGTTGCGAGAACACCAGCTTTCTTGTTTCTTGAGATATCTGAATGAAATTTTCAGGGTAGGCTGAAAATACAAACACTTAAAGAAATACCAAGTTTTATGAAGCTGTGCACACTGGTTCTAGTTACAGGAGCATACCAAAATGGTTCACATAGGCTCCTTACTCCAGGACTGGAGAATTTGAAAACAGTGCTGTCACTGTGAAATTCATTATGGTAATTCCTAGATAGGTACCACAGGGCAAAACAAGGCCCTTTTGCTGAATTTCCTTGCTGAAAAATTTTAGCACAGCACTGAATTTAGTGTCACTGATTAGACCTCATTAGCCAATAGCTTATGACAAATTCCAGACACAATAATCTTAATAAATGAGCTTGACTTGCCCTAAGAAATTTATTCAGGTACGGAATAAAAAAAAACTCCATCGAAATCCAATAAGTGGTTCCCGAGATGCAGCCAGAATCTCGATCTCCTCGCACGTCAGGAAATGCGTTTCCTAGTGAACGGCGGACGACGCATTGTCGTGCTTCGGGATAGATGCGAGGCAGGAGCTGGAGGTCGCAGTCGCCGAGGTTGATGCGTTCGGTACACAAGGCATTCCCGAAGCAACGCATTCCTGCACTGATGAAGCTGCTGGTACCTCGCTAGAAGCGGCGACACAATCGCTGTCTAGTAGCGATGTAGCAGAAGTTACACGGCTGGAAGCATCAATGGACTTTGTTGGTGGCATGCGTTGCCGAACAAACTTCATAGCACGCTTCCGCGCACCGAACGCGTGTAGCGTCCTAAGGGCACAGGGTAAGCCCTATACTTCCCATGCATTTTAGGCCATGTTGAGGTACATGTTTCTCACTAACTAATAACAGTAGCCTAATAATACATATATCATTGTTTGCCAAATTTTGTGCTCTTTTTACTGAACTAGAATATTTGAAATGTGTTGAAAAATCGATTTTTAATAAAATTTTTCCGGTAGTACACAAATCTGGCCTTTCTTTGCGCATTTCAAAATTCATACCAGAATAACTGCTCAGTGAAATTGCTTAATTCTAGTTCAGTAGTTGGCAACACTTATGTAGATGATTGCAAAAAAAAATCAGCCGTCTGTCTTGAAAGGCATTGGAAATAATGGTACCTTTGTAAGAAAAAAACACTGTTTTGAGATAATAGAGCGTAAAGAGAAAAAAGATGTGAAAAACCATTTTTTATTCGCAGAAACGCCTCCATAGTAATTGGTTTAATAGCCCCCTGCTTCGTAGTCACTGTCGCCGTCATTTTTTCGCTTTTCGGCTTGTCGTTTTGACTGTCGGGCCTCTTTTGTAAGCTGTCGTGTTGCTCGGTCCGCAAAGTACATGCGCTTATGGTCAGCTTCCCTCAGCCACTTGATGGTGTTGCTCCCTGGGTTCAATCCACACGCCTTCAAAACGTTGCCCCGTGCGATGCTACCATCATTAAATGAAATAACAGCATCCAGTGTTGCCATCCGTAGGGTCCGAAGCCTAACAAACACATTCTTTGGCGCGCGTTCCCAAACAACATGGTTGAACGACTCATTTGCATTTTGAGTTCGCCCATGCAGGCACTTCTCTAGGAGCTCAGCCTTCGATAGCTCCCTATAAATGGGTTTGATAGCCTCCAAGACAGATGCAGGCAAACTCTCCTTGTGGAAAAATGGCTTGCCCTCTGACTGACTTCTGTTGAAGGCACACCACGTATCAGGTCCCTTTCGGCAAAGTCCATGGCATGGGTCATCGTCTGTGGCCGATAAGTGGAAGAAGGTTGCCCAAACGGCCTTTCGCATTTCATCTAGGTTTCCTACATTTCTTCTGATGGCCAAACCATAGTACGTCTGGAGCTTGTCTATTACTGCATCAGTCAGTCGGCCTCGGCCCGAGAGGCTCTTTCCATCAGAGAGTTTTCCTGCTTTGTTTCCTTTTTTTAGCCTTCGTAACCTTGTGCCCATCCTTTTTTGCACGTGCCCTATGCACTCAACCTTGGATATTTCAACGGAATCACCATATGGCATTTGTGCCTTCACAGCCATAATAAAAGCCTTGCTGTCACCATCCCCAAGGTATTTGACGTATCGAACGCCGTGAAGCTCCTCACTCCTGCCGAAAATTTTCAGTGCTCCTGCGACTTCCATTCCACCGCTGGTGCCTTGGTAGTTGCTTTGGCACACCTCTCTATGAAGGGGGTCACTGTTTGTACCCTTGATGCTGCACTTTGGACAATGTTTAGACAAAACCTCCACATCCAGCACTTTCCCAGAGTCTACACTGGTCGCAGAGACTATGCCGTTATTGGAAGTCTGGCCTCGCTTCTGCCAGCTTCCATCAAGAGCAACTGCGATGTCTTTATCCCCCTCATTCAGCTGCACAGCTTCGTCAGCTGCCCTTTTCATCGACTCCTGAGCAGCAGCTTCGATGTGACCTAGAAGCTCTTGATTGTATTTCGCAAACTTTGTCGGCGGCTTAGGAAGGTTTAGCATAGCACAGAGTATATTTCCTGCAGCCATTCCCTTACCAATGGACCTCAAGGCATACACTAACCTGAGGTTGGCTTCATAGAGGCCAGAAGTAGTTTTCTTCGACGTCTCAAATCGTTGTGCGGCACTACACACTTCAAACTGTAAACGCTTGCAACACCTACCCGTTTTGTCACAATTTCGATGAGCTCAACACTTCCACCGCACTCTCTGCACACACAAATCTGTGTAATTGTGGCACAAATGCCGTCCATGTCCATTAAGGCATATTGGCTGCTGCTCTGTAGCACATCCTCTTCCTGGAAGCACAGAGAAAATCTTGAAAGCTTCGATGTCGAGGAGCTGGCGCGTTCGGCGTTCGGGATCTCATTCGGTCGTGGACATCCTTTTGCTTTTTCACGATGAGCGTAGCGGTTGCCGTGAAATTCACGCCTGACGAAGGCCTTCTTTGCCCTGGGCATCTCAACTTATCAGCAGCAACCAACACCGGCACAATTTACAATACTGATCGAAAGGGATAGCACTCGGACGCAGCTGCATGAAGGTTGCAGAAACGTGGAAAAAACGTGCAAAGCGTCTCAGGATTGTCTTGGCTAAAAAAGAGGAGCTGTACAATAGTTGCCAGACAATTTTTTATATGTAGCTGATTTTAGACAAGTTTTGAAATCAGGTGGTGGACTTATTGGTTGAAAAAATTGACGTTAATCCTGAAAGGGGGCGTGGCCGCTCACTACTTGGTTTCGGAAAAAGCGTTTTTCAGCCGTAAATATGGCTTTCTGAGGAAAGTGCGATCATGGAACATGTGTAGAAAGAATTGAACTTCTAAAATTCCAAAAGAAAAAAAAAACGATTTTTTTCTAATTTTAGCTTACCCTGTGCCCTTAAGCTTTGTTGGACGCATCGTGACTGACCGCGTCACAGTCTGCAGGAAACTGTTCGGACAGCACAGCGAGAGATTGTAAAGACGGCGACAACGGCGATCACAACGAGAAAAGGAAAGAGCCGGGGTGGACGACGCGCCGGCCGCCGCCGGAGGGGACCGCCGCGTCAGCGTGTGCAGCAAACAATAGCGACCGCGCGATCACCCACGTCCTCAAGGAGCGCGCCCTTCGCCCAATTGCAGGCTTGCATTTCAAACGCGGGAAACTCGAAAGGCGCTTTGAGGGTCCCAATGGCTCCCACCATGCCGCCGCTGTCGTCGCCGAAGGCGGCAAAAAGAAAGAGCAAGAATTCACGAACAAAACAAGACCAAGATGGCGGCGCTTGGTTCGCTGGCTGAGAAACAGCGTCCGCGTGAAGTTGGGGTATTTTCGGCGCTTTCTCGCAGCTCAGCGGCCGCTGCGGCTTGTTGGAAATTTAATTTGAAGTACTTTCATGGCGAATTAGTCGCTCATATGTACAGAAAAGATAGTTTATGACACATACTGCCGGAATATGCACTTTACCAGAAATTGACTTTTTCGCGATTTTTCGGTTTTCAAGGGTCGCGTACCCCCTTAACGCAAGCCAAAGACACAAGGCATGCCTTGGATTCTGTGCATGCACATTATGATGTTCCAAACCTTTTGGGGGCTTCAAGGTTTGGGGCCTCTTAGTCTAAAACGCTCCAAAAGCCTCTGTAACATTATTGGCCATTGGCGGTGGCCACTGATATCATGGAGGCTATTGAAAGAGATAATGCAGTCATTGTTAACTAATTAGAATAAGACACCTTCTAACTATCTACTAAACTTGCCACTGTCCGATAGGCAGCTTAGCCATTGTGTATTAAAGTTGGCACAGCATCCGGCCTCAACAACCTACTGCAAGTGCAGCGTTCTGCAGTCAAACACTTCCTTTAGAAATACGTTGTCTGTGTAGCCCTCCCACATGAAATGTTCCGAGCAAACACATGCCCTTGGAGTTGAGGACCAGTCAAGGTGCTAGACAGCTTAAATCCACTTCTCACGAAGCACCTTGTCACCTTGTGAATGCACTCTAGTCATCTTTTGTGAGTTATTTGCTTGCATCCCATGACACAATACCAGTCACCGCAGTCACATCAAGAACCACAAAAACTGCGAGCCAAAGACTGCAGCCGAACCTGCAAAACCTGTTTGCTGTCAAGAACCAGGCCGCCGTCTGTCTGCTCCTTGTCAGGGCAAGTGGCCAGGCTGTGCCATGTGTGACGTCATTATGCACAGGCCTGGCTATAAAAATTGCCTGACACCATGAATCGGGTTAAGATTGTGTTTGGTAAACGCAATCTTAACTTTGAGCTGAACTTATAGTACATATTTTATTGACATCTGAGAATATCGAAGAATCCCTAAAGTTGTCCTTAGATACAGGGGAGTCAGTCTGACAACACTACTTGATCAGGAGGCAGGAAAGAATATGGGGCACAGATGTTGTGGCATAGCATGTTTGATAGTGACAGCTGCGGATAAAGCTGTGCTGCGACTATTTTGAAATGACTTTGGACCAAAGTGGTAGTGGGGATGCTCTTGCTTTCAACCCGTTACACACCTTGCCTATAGAGACAGCACCAGATACAGCACGGAAACTATAGATGTGAATGGAACAATTCTCGTTCACGTAAATGTGGAAAAGTTACTTTATATTACAGTGCGATCTCTTTACAGCAGCTTTTAATAGTGTCCACAATTTCGGTCTGGTAAATGAAGTCTGCATAATCAAAATACTGTTACAACAGACTGATTTACAACCATGCATGTACAGGCCATGCGTAGCTACCGAGAACTGATTTATTCGGTCTTTAACACCTTTAAAAGAAGCTTAAGTGAGCTGTTTGGCTAATAGCTTTTGCTTTAGAGCAATCTGAGCAAAGCCAAGGTCAGCACGTAACAAGCATGCATGAAGCTGCACCTTGATGTGAGTGGGCAACACCGACCACTTACACACGTATTCGGTCGCAAGCTCCTGTGGTGCGAGGGTTGGAACTGATGCACATGCTGTTTGCGTAAAGTATACAGAATAAACCACTTGCGTTGCAGTTGCCACAGTGGCTGGTCGTCTCTTCTTTTCGGGCCACGCAAGGCAAAGTGTACCATCTATTGCAGCATGTTTTTTTTTTTTTTAGAGTCTAGTTTTACAAGTCTAAAAGTTTGAGTTGTGTGTTTTCTTCTTTGTAATGATGCGCAAGACATTACTATTCATGAATCACCATGTGGTATTTTTCAACAACGCAGAATAATTTGCAATCATATTTCTTCTTTCACCTGTTTCGGTCTTGGCAGCCAAGCAATGGCTCTGTCGTCGTCGAAGGTCAGTATAGGTCGTGTGATGAAGAATACTGCAACATCACTGCTTCGTTGTTTTCATTCACAACACTAAAAACAGCCTGCCTCAAAAGCAGAAATCGTAACAAATGAAGAAGCAGGATACCCATTGCTATGTAAAAGTTACTTATGCACTTTCTGACTTTTAGCATAGGAATGAAGAGCGCAGTGCAACACTTTTCTAACGAGCATGCTAAACTTCCTAGGCCTCAAGGTAATTAATTTTTAGTGGTAGCAGTGAGCCTCAGGATGATGTCGGAAAGTCTGGTTTTAGTTTTGGCCCTGTAGAACTCAAGGAAGCAGCCCAAAATATTAACTGCTGGCCATCAGGAAGCATTGTTTTCAGCCTGCTGCTAGTTTAATGATTTTTTTATGCTGCCTTATATGTAATAGGAATGTTCATAGTTCTATGGCTGTTATCTTGCATATGTCTACATTATATGACGAGAGATATGGACTTGGCATCTCTACAGAGGCACCTGTTTTGTCCAAGAAAGGAATCCACATGGCTCTGTGCAGTGAAGTCAGTGGCATCACACAGTGAAGCCGAACAGATAAGATGGGGTGATGTTTTCGGGCAGTTTTTCTCAATAGAGGCAGATAGTAGATGAGTCCAAAGAGGTGGACTCCCCATTCCACTGCTGTACCACGGGCTCTCAATAGAGGCAGTAAAATTTCAATCAACTTGAATAAATAGTAGAACCCCGCTATGGTAAACTTGGATATAGTAAAGTGGAACTGCGCTCCCATTTGGCCTTACAAAGATGACTACATTTTTATTTGGTTATAGTAAACATTTTTTTCAAGGAAATGGCTGTAGTAAAAAGCGGTGGCGTCGCTGTGGTGACGTTCTTCCTGCAAAATGATAATACGGCACGCTCGAGGCCTACATTCGGAGTCAAATGGATACCAAAGACGATAAAACAGTGCTCTTTAAGATATAGCTTCACCATCAAGCTCGCAAGCACTGAGGAAAAGCCAACTTCTGGAAGTCCTTGGGGTCATGAGGCAAAGCGCATGGCATGCACAGAAAAATGGCAAAGCTGGCTATGAATGCGGAAAGAAGGCGGTGCGGGTCGCTGAGAAAGGAAAGCCTGTAATACCCCTGTCACACGGCATTCCTCGAAGGCCTTTCCAGCAAAGGCGCCTTTTTTTACCAAAGGAGCGAAAGCTTAAAGGAGCAGCTACGCAGCTATACGGTGCACCACACCCCAAGGGTAAAACAGTCTTCGAGGCTTAGCACCAGCTGCTGTGCTCGAGGCGGCTGAAGTGAGTGTTTTAAAAATAAAGTGGGGTATTCTGTTCATTCATTGAGCTCAGACAATTTTTTTATTCTGATTGTTTCCTTAAAAGTACTGCAACAGCTACTCTCATCACCAGCAGCAGGTTTTGTATATTGCCATGGCCACCAGGGGCACTCTGTGTTGCTGCAACACTTTCACTGTCTTGAAATCTGGGCACAAGATATCAGCACCTGTACAAAAAGCAAAGCCAGACACACCTTTCGTATTTAAAAAAAAAAATGTTTTCAAACATTGTTGGCTGTATCTGTTTTTTATTGCTTGTACTTTTTGACATTAGATGGTACTGCAATTGCCTGTAGGTTCTCAAAGGCTGTGCCTTTTGCCTCCAAAGGCCTCTGACTAGCGCCTTCGCCTCCAAGGCCCTTATCGGCAAAGGCGCAACATTTGTGCCGTGTATCTGCACTCCTTACGCCTTTGGATATAAGGACCTGATTTTCAAAGGCCTTTGCAGTGCCCGTGTGACAGGGGTATAAAAGTGCAGTGAAAAGTAGGGAAGAAAATGGTGAATGTTGGTGGCATGGCAGTGCGAAGCACTGGGAAACGATTATGTTGCGCGCGTTTCCTAACTATTGCCTCTTACTTCTACAAGACATAAACAAAATTAAAAACGTAATAACATGAGATGTAATAACTGAAAATAAATAATTATCACAGAAAGGGACAATAAGAGCAGGATGGAAGGAATTTAGCATTTCTTTTATAAATCAACATTGTGTTTAGTAAGTATCCCATTAATTACTAGAGAGCATCCTCATAGCCATGCCATCACCAACAAGTAAAGATATTTGCTGCATTGAGTCACTTTTATAGAGGGGTTTTACTGTATATCTGGATGCTCATTCTGGGCATGCAACCTTAAAAACTAAAACTGAGCCGCCGCGGTGGCAGAGTGGTTACGGCGCTCGGCTGCTGGCCCAAAAGACGCGGGTTCGATCCCGGCCGCGGCGGTCAAATTTCGATGGAGGCGAAATGCTAGAGGCCCGTGTACTGTACGATGTCAGTGCACGTTAAAGAACCCCAGGTGGTCGAAATTTCCGGAGCCCTTCACTACGGCATCTCCTTTGGGATGTTAAACCCCAATAAACCAGAAACTAAAACTGATGACCTATAAAGAAGGTTGCAAGTGCAGTTTTGAGCTCCTACGACTGCATCTCTACTGGAGTGATGCTAGTTTTGCTTTCTGGTCTTCTTCATGCAAAATTAATGTCCAGGAGAATATTTATTGCTCTTCTGTGCATGTTGAAGGCCTGTAGGTGTCCATCAACATACCTTTTCCACGCAGTGGTACATGAACTTTGATTAGTGAAGGTTATCTTCTGTAGCTTAAAGCATTATTGAAGCGAAACTGTTCTTATACGCCGCCTTCAGTCATTTTAATTTAAAACATTGTGTGCACCTGATACGCATTAGCCATTTTTTTTACAAAGTTTTGCTGTGACCTTCACGAAATTTTTTTACAATTTTCCTTGTGTATTACAATTCCACATTTACTCTTTAAAAGTTGCAAGCTGTATGCATGTCTCGCATGCATACAAATGGTGAAATTGCACTCAGAATGACTGCAGAAATTTAATGACATCCATTCCGAGCAGTTTTGACCACTAGTTTTGTAGAAAAACAAAAGGGTACAGATTTATACCAAATGATTTCGTAAATGACCTCTAATGTGGTACGTATCCATACTTCAGTATTGTCAATGCAAAAGAAAACACATTAAAATTCAAAATTGCATCAAGAAATACCATATATAGTAGTGTAAGGGCCGCACCCCCAACTTACCAGCCGTTAATATGAAAAAAAAGAAGGCAGCCAGCAGAATTGCTGCATGTGTGCATGATTTTGTCCGCGTGGTACATTATGCTGGGAACTGATGGACTATAATTGACTGCAACAGTTGGCACAGCCACGCAAGTCTCATCCTGTGTGCCGAACTCCGCCTCGAACCGCGAACACGCAGAGCCTCAGTGCTGTGAACTCGTGTTGTGCACTTGGCATTCGCATCAGAAAGGACAAAACGTTACGTTGTGCAAAAAACTAGAATAGGAAGTACTAGCGACGTATTTGCTTGCAGTGACACGCCACCTGCGAGGCTGTGGTGATACACGCTGTCGTACTGCACCGTTCACTCAGTTTTGCTAGGCCTAGCGTGCACTGCACTGAACTCGCTGTGAAAGTGGCTTTAAATCTAGTCACTTGATTATAAAAGGTCTAAGCTTGTTACCAGTTCACCATCTCACAATAACCTCGCATTAAATTGAACTTATATGATTTCCATAACGCCTTCGGAAGTGAAACACATGGAAAAGCAGGCCAAGTGCGCACCACCTCACGTTGATGGCCGTGGGTTGCATGCATGGTGCACTGCTCCGAGCCATGAGCCAAAGGCATCATTACTTTCACTTGAGCGCCGGACCTTAGGAGGATCATGACTTTAACTTGATCATGACTTTAACTTCGAATCACGTGACGCTTGCCAGTAAACTGATATGGAAACGTGTCTTACTTAATGGGAGGAATCCTGATTTAGCAGCCTGTTTTACTTAATGCCGGCAATCTGCTCTTGTCGTCAGGCACACATCCTATTCATAATTTCAATCCATGTATTTGAAGGATTCGCTGGGACTGTGCTAATTTATTGTAAGCATGCGCATTCCAGCATAAAAAAGGGATGCATAATTGGGGCTTCACTATGGTTGGAAAAATTTTACGAAAAAATAAAAATGTCGGTCCCTTGTAAGGGCTGCACCCCATCATAACCACGGAAAAAAAGTGCAGCTCTTACACGAATATATACGGTATTATGATACAGTTGACTGATAGAAAACGCTCGAAACTTTAAATTTTCAAAATTTTTCCTGCCAAAATGGGCTGCGTCAAAACTGTGCACCCGCGCTTTTAAAACACACACAATACCAAGGAGGCCTACTGCATTTTACGGAACATAAAATTTTAAAACACACACAATACCAAGGAGGCCTACTGCATTTTACGGAACATAAAATTGCACAACTATTTGTTTGATGGTTACATACTATTCATCTAAAAAGATATGGTACGTAAATGCCATGATTGTCTGTTTGCTGTCATTGGACAGCATGCGTCCCACTGTCTTTACAAAGGGGTAAATGTCTATGATCCCGAAGCACATTAATGTTCGGTCGTGTAATTTTCAATAAAAATGCTCAGAGAAAATATTGCTTTTTTGTAACACTACAAAGAAATACCTTCTTGAGGCAGCAAACAAGTAAGTTGGAGCATTGAAATCTTCAGGTGCTTCACGCAATAAAACAAGTGATAGTGTGTATTTTAGAATTTTTTTCTCATTACAAGCTGAAGTTAAACAACTACAGTGGACTGTGTAACCGAAACCTCAAGGGACCAGAAAAATATGTTCCGTTTATCAGGAGTTAATTTACTGAGAGAATGACCAGAATGGCACATTATTAAACTTGATATAAAGCGAAAGTAGAAATATTTCAGTTGTGCAGTCACTCTTCCACCTGTGAAATAGCAGAAAATAGCCACCTCCAGCTATGAGAAAAGATTAAATTTACATTTGTTTGTATGCAATAAAACAAATAATAGCATATATTTTAGAATTTCAAAATATTTTTCTCATTACAAGCTGAAGTTTAAAAACAACTACAGTGGACTGTGTAAACTAACCTCAAGGGACCAGGAAAATATTTTCTGTTTATCAGGAGTTCGTTTATAGAGAGAAGAGCAGAATGGCACATTATCAAACTTGATATAGAAGGCAGAAATTTTTCAGTTGTGCAGTCACTCTTTAACCTGTGAAATAGCAGAAATAGCCACCTCCAGCCATGAGAAAAGATATTCAATTTGTTTGTTTTAGCTCCCGTAGCCATTTTTTCTGAATTGTGTTACTTTAGAGGTTGCGTAGAAACAATTTTGAACCTTGCTGTTGGTGAAAGCTCTCTCGAACATCTTCACTGCCACTTCTGCCTGCACTGGAAAAGAGAAGCCAGAAAAAAAGTAATGTTAACCAGATAACAGTGATGTGTATCACGATGGCACTGGACTTTCAATACTATGTATTTGCCCCATTCTAACGAGCGCTTTTTTTTTTTTTCGAAAACATCTCAAACAGCCTCAAAACCAAAACTTTGCTATGGC
Source organism: Amblyomma americanum (assembly GCF_052857255.1). Lineage (NCBI taxonomy): Eukaryota > Metazoa > Arthropoda > Arachnida > Ixodida > Ixodidae > Amblyomma > Amblyomma americanum. The sequence goes on from NC_135497.1 coordinate 235,591,974, forward strand.
CAGCTCCAGCGTCATTGCCATCACAAGGTGGTGGTTAGGCTTTTTGGTGGCATGTGGGAGAGGTTCTTCTGTAGGCATAGTTAGCAACTTGTTGATGTTAGGCCCCAACTGCATATACTGCCGCATAAAATTCGGTGCATTAAAGAAAAAAAAAAACACCCGAAATTTGGTGAGCGAGCCCCGGTTACTAAGCCTCCTGTACCGGTGCCTGCTCCCGCCAGGATGCATGGCGCAAAGATTGTGAAAAAAGACGTAAATCTTGTGAGGCAGAAGAACGCACCAGCAAATTCACCTTTTTACTTCAGGTAGGCCGAAGCAGCAGCTACCGACTAGTCACAGCTTAGCAACACTTCGTCTTCTTCGCACGACCCGATGACCGATGATGATTACGCTGAGATGAAGATGAAGGTCACTCACAGTGCTTACAACATGTATACAAATTGTTTCTTAGCCACGTCACTCAGGTAGAATGAGACGTTGAGTAGCTTCATAGAAGCGTCCCAACCGTTAAAAGCGCTCACCCGATCGTACTGCTGTAGCCAGTCTTCGACGTCGTCACCGCGGAGACCGGCGAAAACCGGAGGGTCGCGCTGTCGTGAGGTAACTGACCAAGTTGGGTGGGTCAAATGGTGCTGAGCAAGTGCACCTTGGGACGTCAGTGGTGCAGAGGTGGCATGGGCAGCCGTGGGATGCCCATCGGTAGCTACAGGCGCCGGAACGGTGAGAGCAGGGGATGTGACTGCGCCATGGCGGTTGATGTGCCGCCAAGAACACGACCGGAACGGAGCTCCAGGGGGGTGCCGCGTTGAGGACGCTGGGATCAGGAGTCACCTCCACCACTTGTGAGGCAGAAGAACGCACCAGCAAATTCACCTTTTTACTTCAGGTAGGCCGAAGCAGCAGCTACCGACTAGTCACAGCTTAGCAACACTTCGTCTTCTTCGCACGACCCGATGACCGATGATGATTACGCTGAGATGAAGATGAAGGTCACTCACAGTGCTTACAACATGTATACAAATTGTTTCAACTAACGAAAATTTCTTCAGTCGTTAGCAGTGCGGAGTCCTGAGCATGGGTTTGGGCCGAGGTCCAATACTACAGGACCGCTGGCATTTTATTTTACCATACACAATACGGAAAGCGTGAAAGGTGCACTGTGTTTGGTCTGTATTTACCTTTAACTTCTTGCCTTGCAATAATTGCGCTGCTACGCGAATGTTGCGCCGCATTGGCAGCGAACAACTGCAACGAGTAAAGCCTGTTTCACATGCAAGCAAAAACACTCGCGATTTCTGCCGCCACAGCACAAAAACTTGTTTCAAGTGGCTGTGGTGTCTTGAGTGGTAGAGCAACAAGATTTCAACAAGTTGCTAATTTTTCACCACGCTGCGCTGTTGAGTGGCTCAATTTGCCCAGTCGCTTGCATGTGGAACAGCCTTAACGTGCATTGGGGGGCGTGTTAGAATTAGGGCAATTGCGGTAGTTGCAGTTAGTTTCGGTTCTGTCTTAATTTCGTTTACCCGATGGTGGACAAATTTTGGTTCCTATTAAGATTTTTTTTCATACAGCCTTAATATAAAACCAACCAGTCTTGAGGGTGGTGTTCCGTTTAAAGGCGCTTTCACACTTGGATGTACGGTGGTACGCGAGCGAGCAGAATCCGCCGCCACGGCAGAGATTCCGCCGAAATACCCAGTGGAAAGCCCAATTGATCCAGGACCGATTTCTGCTGCCATAAAAAATTCCGCCAACAGGATGACGAGTATGAAGTTACATTCCGCGGTGACATCACAAACATGGTGGCACCCTTCGATGCAGGAGGCCCACTTAGGACTGGATTCGCCATTGTTACTGACTTTTTCAGCGTGTTCACTGGCCATAAATGGCCACTGGTCCTTTCGTTTCTCTCGCCCATAAGAAAACGTATGAGTGTAATGATTCTGCCCATTTTAGGCTTAAAAGGGGCGTCGGTTTCGTTGACAACAATGGCAAGCCTCCTAACCACCAGATGGCGCCACTAGGCTAAACGTATCGTTGCATGTGTGTTTTAAAATTAGAAAGGTTAGAAATGGTGTAACATCCCGCTGCATTTAGCATACTTAAGCATGCCATCGGTTTTGGTACGTAGACAGCATCGATTAAGGTGTATCCAGACGATGGACTTCGGACCTGTTTTGGCCTTCGGACCAGCAACCAAGTCCTGCGGGGTTTCGCTTCCGGTCTGCGAGGTCCTTGCACGGTCCGCGGACCGAATCGCACCAGGCATGCGAGGGAATTTTTTTCTGGTGGCGGACCACAGACTTTTCGGCCTACTCGCACGTCAATTCTGGCAGCAATACCACAATGGTCTTTCCATCTACAGATGGCTACAGTGCTCCCGGCAGTCGAGGCAATACCAGCGAAAGTAGTTTTGCGTCCACTTTTAACATGTCAATGTGGTTGGACGACGCTACGTTCTAGTTTTTTAGCCTTAATACAGCTTTATGGCTCGTTAACACTTGGGCATTCGGCGGCGGAGAGCGAGTGAAATTCGTCGTAACATGGGCGCTCTTGGCGTAAACAAATGTGGTTAGAAAAGAACATAAAAATGCTGTCTATGTACCATAAGTGTATGCACGCTTATGTACGCTAAATGCAGGTATTTTTCGGGATATTACAGCATTTCTCACATTTCCCACTTATAGTTCAGCGCATGCAAACACAGAGGCAATGATAAGCTCAGCCTAGTGGTGCCATCTGGCTGTTAGAACAGGAACTATTTCTGTCAACAAACCTACGCTCCTCTTAAGCCTAGAAGGGGCAGAATCGTCACTCTAAATTTAAAAATAAAGCAAATCTTTCACTCATATCTTATAGGCGACGGGTGAGACAAAGCGAAAGATGGGTGCCCCATTTATGGCCAGTGAACGCAACAAAAAAGGCAGTAAGAACGACGAACTGAGTTTGAAGCGAACGGTCCTGCTTCAAAGCGCACCACCATGGGAATGCAACTTCCTCCTTGCCACGGCATAATCTGTCCCGGACCGATCAGGCTTTCCGCTGGGTACTTAAGGTGGAATCTGCCACGGTGGCGGATTCCCGCTTGCTTTGCTCTCACCGCAGAATGCCGAAGCGTGAGAAGAGTGTTGCTGCAAGTGGATCAGAAAGCTTTGGCCCGCCTTGTCGCTTGCTCTTTTGGTCCGTCTTGTGGATGCTGTCGCTGACCAGGCCCGGCCGGGCCACGCGTAGTCGTCCCCACGTGTCTAGTCCGTGGACCAGTCCATGGCCCGCCGTCTGGGATACACCTTTAAAGGAGTATTTGCAAACAAACGAGGTGGCACTGCAGTCGCTAGCGGGCTCACGGTAGGCAAAAGGCCAGGGAGTGGAGTTGCGGAGAGGTGTTGAGCGCATAGAGTTTCTATGGTTGAGTGCGGGTTTTCAAGGCTTGTAGGCACGTTTTCAGTTTCTGCGAATCACAGCAATGATAGATGCTTTCAACTTAGTAATTTCTCGAAGTTCACAAGCTCGCGTTGGCCACATGCAGCGTATTCAGAGAAATAGTTTCGCCACTGTGTATTGTATATATATGGTTAGTAGTAAACAAAGCGTTTCTACTGTTGATTTCTAGGCTAGGCATTATATAAGAAGTTTTTGACACTCTGCTCTAGCCAGAATGATTTTACTTTGGGACAGTAGTGAGAGGGAAGTGCTGATGTTTCGGTGGAGCAGACGTGAGCTCACCGTCTGCTGAGTTATGCACGTGTCACGCTGTGCGAAAAGTGGGGACAGCGTTGTATCCCCATTCTTCTCTGTCTCGCTCTGAAATGCCTTTCGAGGAGAGCACATTAACTCACTTAATCACTGCACTGTGTTGCCATGAAAACCAGAGCCAAATAATACTCTTCTACACGCAGCAGACGACCCACAATCACGCGTCAAAGTTGGCGATCCCTTCCCGTCGACTTTTTCATGCTCGCACCTTCCTCCGTCCCCCGCCTCTGCGTAGACAAGGTGAGAGGTGGCCATTGGTTAGATTCTTTCAGACGTCAGGCAGCTACCGTGGCTGCGGCCAATAAGCCGGTTAGCTCCGGCGGGTCGGGAAGCTCCGCTCCCAGGGGAGGTCGGCGAAGGAGCGCCTACCTTCCAGCGTGCAAAAAGTGACGAGAGGAGAGGGAAAGGCGCGAAGACGCTGAAATTCAAATTTTAACTACAGATAACTCAGCTTCTACAAAGCGCATTTAAAAAATCCTTGCTGGACACTATTCGTGAAGTGGCATGCTTCAATGTCCCAGGCATGCCGCAACTTTTTTAGAGCCCCCTTCACAGCCCCTTTAAGCGCTGTTTTTAGCCGAAGGATCACGCACCAGCCAGGCCGACTTTTCTCTCCCCTTGTTAAACTAGTCGATTTGGGTGAAAATTATTGATTTCTGGAATTATTTTCTTTCTTAGCCCTGGGGTCTTCTGTTTCGTGGCGAAAAATTATAGCAAAATATTCAGTAGAAATTTATAAATTACGCTTTCTAGATGTGTGGTCGTCAAAAATTGTGAGGTAATTTCTTTGAGGCTTTCTTTGAGTTCAGTGCCACAGTTTCTTTGACCCAAGCGTAAGCGAAGAGGCCAAAAACGAGGGAATAAAGG